>NW_020956610.1:54581-57324 GCF_003031625.1 Empidonax traillii
AAAAAAAAAAAAAAAAAGGCAAGGAGCAGAAGCACAAACAAAATCCAGGAGTCAGTGTCACGTAATGAAAAATAAAAAATAAAAGGAATCACTCCCCCTCTCCTCTTCTCACCCACTTTGTTACTATGGGACTGGCAGAAAGCTCTGGATTATAAACACCAAGGTCCCACTCACAAGACAATTAAGCAGCTCCAGAGCTTCCATCGACCACCCACCTCCGCGCTCTGCGCAAGGTCTGCGCCTCCCAGGGAAGCTGAAATGCCAAAAATCCACTGTGCCAGCTGAAAAACACGACTTGGGTGCTCCAGAGAGCAGGGGCACCCTTTGGAAACCGGAGCTGTTTGTTTTTTGAAGGAATCCTTGCTTATTTTGCCCCCCTCGGCGAGCGGTGAGGGCAAAAAAGGAGGAGTTAATGCCGCGCTCAGGTTTGTCCTGGGCAGGGGAGATGGATCACAGCTTACAAATCCCACATGGAATCAAGAGCAGAAATAGGGGGGAGATGACCATGACAGAGAGGAAGCTCAGAAACAGCGTGTGCAGGTACGAGAGATGGACGAGCAGCAAATTTCTGCCTCTGCTCCCACCAGTAACCAACAATAAACCAGACAAGATGGTAAACACTGCAAAAAGACAATTACTAATAATGAAAAGGCAGTAGAGATTTTGGGCCACTTCCACCGACTGAGTAAGGCGTTTTCAAACTGACAGCAAAGCGCTGGTTGCCAAATGAAAATGAGAGCAAACAGCAAAGTTGTGCTTAACCCCTTTCTGCTCTTAGGCTGCATTTTAGACCCAGATGAAATCATGGAATTTAGAAGAGAAAGCCCACAAAGGAGACATTTTACTCAGCTCTTTTGGTCAGTGTTTCCATCACTTCAGTACCCAGAATCCTCAGAAAAGTTATTCATCTCGGGTCCTCTCCTCAAAACCAGGTTCCTGAAAGCACGACGGGTTTCCACGTGCAAAACCCGGGTCAGGAGCACCCGGATTTGGGAGCAACTGAACTGGGATTCTGAGTTATCCTGCAGAAGGTGAATGCTAAATGTGTGAGTGCACTGAAGGACAGCCCAGAACTCTCCAAGGAGCAGCCCCAGAGTGGCAGCAAGGACTGACCAGCAAAGGTGAAATCCCGGGATGCCGAGCCAGGCAGGTGTGCAGAGCTGGGAGGAACAGGACGACTCCAGGCACTGCCAACATCTCCAAACATCTCCAAATTACCCTCGCTCTGCTCCCAACCAACTCCAACAGGAACTCCAAGAGCATCCTCTGGGAAACACCAACATCCAGGCTGCGGCCTCACACCCTCCCAGGCAGGAGCTGACAGGGGCAGGTGCTTCTCCTTCGCACCCAACCAGCAGCAGAACCGATTCAGACCAAATATTTACCCTCTCCCGACACGGAGGAATAAAAGGAAAACATTCTACCACAAACCCAGCCGTGTTTTTTTGCGTCCCTGCAAAGCTTCGGCCGCCAAGCAGGCTCCTGAATTTCCTTTAGGAACGATTAAAGGCCAAAAAAACGTTGACACGAGCAAGAGCAAGCACAGAAGGGCCCCGACATCCCAGAAATCCGCACCAGAAGAGGCGTCCTGTGCCCCGGGGAAGGCGCATTCGTTACGCCGGGAATTGCTGCTGCTGATGGGCTTTTGCGGAGACATCACAAGCCAGCCGAGGGAGGGTTTGGAAGTGCAGCGATTTGCACCTACGACAGCCCCGAGTGGAAGGGGGAGCAACGCGGGCGGCACCGAGCCCCGGCAGCCCCAGGCGCCCGGGGGGACTCCGTGATGAACAACGAGCGGCTGGGGATGCTCCGAGGGCCGGGGATGCAGGGCTGGGACCCCCCCACCTCAGCCCGGGGAGGAACGCGGAGCCCACCTCGGCCTCCAGTGCAGGCACCGGGACACCTGCCCGGCCCCGGGACCCCCCTCAGCCCCCGGGGAAGGAACGGAGCTCCCCCCTCAGAGCCGGGGCCTGTCCCGAGGTGGCACACCAGGACCCTCCTCAGCCCTGGGCCTGTCCTGAGGGGGTGAAACCGGGATTCCCGGGGAGCGGGACACCATCTCCCCCCGCCTCATCCCCCCTGGCAGGGTCCCCCCGCCGCAGCCCGGCCCGGCCCGGCCCAGCCCGGCACAGCGGGGCCCGCTCCGCGATGCCGCGACCCTCCGGCCTGGGGGGGAGAGACACCGGAGCGCCTCCCCCCGCGGCAGGTGCCGGGCTCCGGAGGATGCTGCGGGCGGGCCCGGCGCGGCCGAGCCGGGATGGAGGAGGCCGAGGCGGGGGGTTTGGGGAAGGGAGGGGGATGTTACCGTGAGGGGGGGGCGGCCCCCCCTCAGCACCCCCCTCCCGGGCACTGCCCGCCCCCGCCAGGGGGCGCTGCCCGCCCCGCCCGCCGCCGCTGCCCCCGGCCCGGGGGGCTCCCGTGGGGAAGGGGGGTGGTGGGGACGCCGCCCCTCACAAACCTCCCCCCCCTCCCCAACGCCCGCCCGCCCGCCCGCCCGCCTCAACCGGGGGCGGCCCGCGCCGCAGCCTCACCCGGTGCGCGCGGGTCAGGCTCAGGTCCTTCATGACCTCCTCGAAGGCCGCCGTCTCCTCCGCCTGCTTCTGGTTGTGCAGCGCGATCTTCTCGCTGAATTTCCGCGGGTTGTTCGAGGCCGCCATCTTCCCCCGTCCGCATCCCCCTCCCCGCCGGCCGAGGGGGGGGGGGGCGGCGCGCATGCGCCTGCGCCACGCGGGGAAAGGCGGGG
>NW_020956610.1:58293-76523 GCF_003031625.1 Empidonax traillii
TGGCACTGTCCCCATCCATGTCCCCATCCATATCCATGTCCCCATCCATATCCATGTCCATGTCCTGGTCCCTGGCACTGTCCCCATCCATGTCCCCATCCATGTCCCCATCCATATCCATGTCCCCATCCATGTCCCGATCCACGTCCCTATCCATGTCCTGGTCCCTGGCACTGTCCCCATCCGTGTCCCCATCAGTGTCCTGGTCCCTGGCAGTGTCCCCATCCATGTCCCGATCCCAGTTCTTATCCCTGTCACTGTCTGTCCTGGTCCTGGTCCCTGGCACTGTCCCTGTCCCAGTCCTGATCCCTGTCCCGATCCCTGTCCTGATCCTGGTCCCAGTCCCTGTCCCTGTCCCTGTCCCAGTCCTGATCCCTGTCCTTGTCTCGGTCCTGATCCCAGTCCCTGTCCCCATCTCCATCCCTGTCCCCGCTCCTGTTCCTCTCCCCATCCTCATCCCCGTTCTTTTTAACAGAGAGAAAGTGCACACTTGGCTTTTCAGTGCCACTCTGCCCCTGAAAGGTGCAACGTGCCATTCACCAAGTGCCTGTTCCAGTCCCCAAATCCTGTCAGGCCTGAATTATCCTATCAAAGAAATTGGCCCCCTGCTCTCCCTTCCACTCTCACCTTCGTCACCTTGGTTCAGTGAGTTCAACTGACTTAACTGCACGTTTCTAAGCATTTTCCACCCCTGTTGTAATTATCCACCACTCCAGGGCTGGGATGCACCATCCAGTCCTCACTCCAGGAGCTGGACGAGCCTCAGAGTCAGGTCCTGCCCTGAATTCCAGCTGCCAACCTGCACTTCCAAGTTTACAACAGGGGCTGAGATACCATCAGGGGAAGCAGAGCTGGGTCTGACACCATCCCTGGCAGGCTCAGCCCCTCCTCCCTCCCCCCTGACAGATGTTAATCCAACCACTTCTTGCATTTTTCACCGGGAACAAACACCCGGCAGGTCCATCCCTAGAAACCCCCCTCTGGCTGTGTACACGAACAGCACATGACCTGCACAATCGGCCCCGGCAGGCTAAAAGCACATAAATCACCAAGATTTAACACCCAGATACCGATTCTCCACATTGTTCCTGCTCCAGGGGCGAGACAATGATAAATAAGGGGTTGAGTTATCCTGGATTTCCTCCCATCCCGGTGATATCCAGGCCCAGCTGCCACTCTGCCTCTTCCACAGGATTAAGTGCCTACGATGGAACTTGATAAATTTTCCCCCTCCTGGATGCGCTGAGGTGGGAGCAGAGTGAAATCCCCCTCTCCTGGTTCCGGGGAAGGAATGCAGATGGCCAGGGGGGCGAGGGCTGGGGGGGTGTGGGGGGGGAATTGTGGCTTCCTCCCTCCAGAAACTCCCAGTTCTCATTGTTTGCAGCTTTATCAGCTCGAGTTCCAGCCTGACCCCCACTCTGCTTCCCTCCTGAAACTCCCCCTTTTACCCCAAACTTCTCTTCAAGGGCCCTGGTGGTTGCTGGAATTCCTCAGCCCCTCCCGAGCTCCAGATTTTTGGGTGGATCTGGAGGGGGGGCCCTGCAGATGATGTAAAATAAACCCCCAGGGCATGAAGGCACTGGCAGGGAGGTTGCAGTGCCAGCTTTGCCCCTTCATTCCCCCCCCACACCCCGGGGGGAGATTATGCCATGCCTTGGAAAACCTGGTGGGCTCTCTGAGCCCCCCCAAACCTCCCCCTCCCTCCTCCCAAATAACCCAAAATCCCCTTAAACCCCTCCTAAAACCCCTCCCCCAACTCCCCATGACCCCCCTAAAACTCCCTTCAACACCCCTCAGACCCTTCCAACACCCCAAAACCCCCTTTGAACGCCCTTTTTTGCAGTTCCAGGTAATTCCTGCCTGAAATCCTGATGACCATCTGAATACCCCCTGAATTTCCCACCCCACACGAACAAGGGGTCACACCTCGGTGGGGAGATGGGGGGGGGGGGGGGGGAGCAAAGCTTTGCTGCCATCAAACCTCCAGGCTCTGCAGGGGCCTCTTGGAGAGCAGCAGAGCCAGAGTCACCCACAGGGGCTCTAATTGCCGTCCTGCAAAAGCCCTGGAAGGAAGGGAACAACTTGTTTTTGCCTGTGGAAAAGGGGAGGTTCTCCCCTGCTGGAGAGCTGGCCCGGGGTCAGCTCTGATGGTCGCTCACGGGACGGCATTTCTAGGTTAACACTAACCACAAAAAATGGGGAAAGAGCGTGGAAATCATGGAATCCCAGGACCCAAAAAACCCCCAAACCCAGGTTTGGGTTGGCAGGACCTGAAGGATCGCCCAGTGCCAGGGGTAGGGACACCTCCCACTCCACCAGGATGCTCCTTTCGTCCAAGCTGGGCCCGGACACTTCCAGGGATGGGGCAGCCACAGCTCCTCTGTCCCCCCTCAGGGAACACCAAACACACACTTCTGGCAGCGGGAACTTCTTCCTCACCCTCAACCCCTTTCCCTGAGCGTGAAAAATTACACAGCTCGGGGCACCTCGGGGCAAAACTCCTCCCTCTCCCAAACCTGGGTGAAATCCAAACATTCCTTCCAAATCCAGCTGCAAACCACTGTCCTGGAGGCACCAGCAGCGCTGGATGCCAGCACTGATGCTGCCAGGGGGTGAATCTGCACCCCGTGAGGAGGGTCAGGACCCCGGGCCACGGCAGGGAGGGCTGATTTTAAAGCCCATAATTGCCAACTTTGCAGCCCCAGATTAGCAGCCTGAGTGCAAAACATCAGATAACCACGTGTCTAAAATACCCCTTGGCTCGTTTCTCCAAGCACTGTGACTGAGAGCCATCAAGGACACCAAGGGATAAATCCTGCCCTGGCTGCTCCGGGGTTAACAGGAGCAAGGGGATAAATCCTGCCCTGGTGCAGCTCCAGTGGCTCCCAAGGCCCTGCTCCAGCTCAGGCTCGGGGCAGCCAGCACAGCCTGGCCAGCAGCCTGCACAAACAACCAAAAAAGTAAAGATTTTCAGTTTTTAAGAAGCCATGTAAACCAGTTCTAGCTAATTACAGGGGCCTGGGTGTGAAACAGCAACTGCAAAGCCTCAGGGGCTGAGCCAAGGAGCTTTAATTTCTCTCTCTACAGCTTAGAAAACCTTCTGGAAACTTTTGCTCCGACAGCTTTTCTGCTTTCCCAGAATCCCAGGATGATTTGGGTGGGAAGGGACCTTAAAGCTCATCCAGTGCCACCCTCTGTCACAGGCAGGGACACCTCCCACTATCCCAGGTTGTTCCAACCTGGCCTGGGACACTTCCAGGGATGGGGACACCCTCCACTTCATCCTCAGCCTCTGTTACAGCCCGAGGCTGCTCTGAGGTTGCCCAGCTGAACCAGCAGCTCTGGTAAAAAAAAAAAAAAACAAACACCTCAGAGGGGAGATGTTTGTGAGATATTTCGATGATCCCAGGTGAAACTCGGGAGAGCTGAGCCCTCCTTGGAAGGCAAGGCCAGCCAGCTCTGCTCCCTCCGTCTCCTGACGTGCCAACACGCCCAGACTGTGAATTTATCCAGCCACATCCACTTTTCCTGCTCCTCCAGCCACGAGTGATGAAATCCCATTCACTTCTGCGAGCAACTGGAAGATTTATTGTAAATAAAGTTCTGCACATTACACAACTGGCTAAAAATCATAATTAGAGCTGCGCTGGGGAACATGTTTTATTTATCCTGACAGCAGTCTGGCTCCAATAATCCTCCCCTGATGGATGTCCCGAAAAGTTTGCGGAGTTTCAGCAACTCCAGACCTTATCAGAGACGTGGAAGTGGGAATGCCTGGCAGGGTTTGATGTGGCTTCTCGAGGTCCCCTCACAGCCCTGTTTTCCACAGAGCAGCAGTTTTCAATCAGCCCCGGGAGCTGCTGGGAGCGTCTTCGCTCCGCGGGAACCCAAGGCAGGGAAGTTTTCCACCGCTGCTACGGCTTCCAGGGCTGCAGCACAAGAGCTGGGCCGTGTCTGGGTGAATTAGCCGGGTTCTGGGATAAGGGAGAAGTGACAGTGGGATTGGGAGCCGACAGACCCTCTGGAAAAGGGTCAGTGACACCATTAATGGGATGCAGACACTCCCGATCTCGAGCTGCTCCGCACCCTGCCAAGACTTCCAGGGCTTCCTTTCTAGTTTTTAAGCCCCATTTCGGGCCCATAAAACATCAGAGAAGACAGGAGTTGTTATCCCAGCCCTGACAGGAGTCCCCGGGGGGGGGGACACACAGCTTTGAGTGCTCCCCACCTGCTCCAGGGCATTTCCAAACCTACCAAATCAGCTTCGCCCCCAGAACGTTTATGGCTGCTCTGAGACCCATAAACGGCTCCGAGGGCAGGCAAACCTTTATCTGGCTTTGCTCATTCCCGAGGAAAAGAGGAGCCCAGGCCACTTGCTCTCCAAGTGGGGCATCCTGGGAAGTGTTTTCTCCCCTCCCCGAACTAAAGGACCAGACCCACTTATTGCCAGAGGAACAGAGGGAGGCTCCGCCCTTCACAGGGGGGGGTCAACCCCAATTTATTATCCCAAACGTTTTCGTTTTAGCCCCTGCTAAATTTAGACCGGCCGGAATATTCCTGGCCGGCTTGATGAAAAACAATTATTTACGTTGCTATAAAAAGAACCCGAAGGCTTTCCAGATCCTTTCCCAGCTCCTCCTCCCCCCCCCTCAGTGCCAGGGAGCGGGGATGGGAATCCCAGGCTAGTTTGGCTTCATGGCAGGCAACCTGTGTGTGCATTAAACACAGTTCCAGAAGGGCTCTGGGTGTCCCTCCATTGCAAAGCCAACCGGTTTACATTTATTTTTGCGAGTTTGACCCTAAAGGTGAGGCCAAACACGCTTTTCTGGGTTTTTTTCCAAGGATTTTTCTCTTCCCCCCCTTTGCCCCCAATGCACACACACGTACCTGGGAAGCTTGAAGTGAGGGATAAAGCTCAGTTCCCTCAGGGAGAGGCCAAGGATGGGTCCAGCACGTGGTTCTCTGGCCCTGAGGAGCTGCAGCTCCTGGGAAACACCTCCTGAAAAACCCAGGGATGAGAGAACACCCAAAGCACCAACTGCTGCCCCGGGAATCCTCTCGGTGGGAACATCCAGATAAAACAGGGGAGAGCATTTAAGTGCTGTGGAATCCCAGAATGCTGGAATGGTACAGGATGGAAGGGACCTTAAAGCTCACCCAGGTCCATCCCAGGGGCACCTCCCACTAGCCCAGGTTGCTCCAACCTGGCTTTGGACACTCCCAGGGATGGGGCAGCCACAGCTTCTCTGGGCAACCTGTGCCAGGGCCTGCCCACCCTCCCAGGGAAGGATTTTGTCCAAAAATCCAATCCAATCCCCCCAGGGTGAAGCCCTCGCAGGAAGGCAATGATGACAGAACGACACTCCCGTAAGAGGATTAAGTTTGTTCTGCAAATAGGAAAGCAAAGAACACTTGAATGTGTTGCCCAGCTGAGAAAGTACCGTTTTTATAAACACATGGAAGCATTAAAAAGGAAAAACCCATCATTTTGTAACTCTGAAGCTTGACTCGAGCTCCGTCTCACCCTCTCAGGAGCTGCTTGTCTCTGCCAAGCCCCTTCCTCGTGTTTCTGGCCTGACCAAATGAACAGAGCAGTCAGTTAACTGCCTGAGAGCCCAAGCGCCCACTGACTTCAGCAACAGCAAGGACTTTTCATCAGTTTATTATTGGCAAACCAGCAAACAGAGGGGAACAGACGAAATGATGCATCCCTTGACCTGCAACTGGGAGCGCAGCAGAGTTTCCCCCAGACCCACCCGGGGCTGCCCTGGCTCCACCACTCCAGAAAAATCCCTTCCAGTGACTCCCAGGCGTGGAGTTTGTGCTTCACACAGACCTCTCAGTGATTCACCAGCAAACCAGACGTTACATGTTGCCACTAAAAGGTTGCAGCCCGGGATTTCTTTCAACAGCCACTGAGAAAGGAGCCCGGGGCGCACCCCACTCGAATCGTGACACAGGTACAAAACAAAGCCCTTGAAACAGAACTCCTGACGAGAGGAGAACCTTGCAATTCATTAATCAAATTAAAGAGGAAAGATGGCTTGGAGGAGAGGCAAGTTCAGGAAGTAACAGTCCTTCGCAAAGATGGTGGAGTCATCTCAAAACGAACCTCTGGGATTGAAAACCCCCACCGCAACAACGAGGCCCTGCTCCGCTGGGAATTCCATCACTTTATCAGGCCAGGCATCTCATTTCCACCGCAAGGAAGAAAACCTTCAAGCTGATGACCGAGTAGCACCCACCTCCTTCGCTGCAGGAAGAGTTTGGATGAGCTGGTGAGAGCAGGAAGGGGAAGGTCCTGACCCACACACACTGCAGGAGCTCTTGGCCTCGGGGGTCAGCCCAGAGGGACGACTGCAGAGCTCTTATTGCCAGGGAAGCCAAGTTTTTGGCAGTTATAAAACCAAATAATCGTACCAGTCTGCACATAATCTGGCTTTCAACCATGGCTTTAGTGCTGCAACCTCTGCACGCCCCGATGGGAGGGGAATTTCTGGAGTGTCTGGAGGGGGGGGGCGAGGAATTGCAGTGAGATCCAAGCAACGAAGACCAGAGGTGTGCAGGGCTAAGGATTCCCTTTTTCAGGCAGGAATAAAAGGGAAAATCACCTTTGAAAAAAGGGAATATGCTTCCACAGTCCAAAAGCACCCGAGCTCTCGTAGCTCCCACGGTGCCTTTATTGCTTCTGGAGGTCAGTGTGTTACACAGGTTTTGGTTGGGTGGGTTTTTTTTTTTTGTCTGCTAAAAAAACACCAGACTGACACACAATGAGTTTGTTCGGTTGGTTGGCTGGTTGGTTGGTTTTTGGGAGATATTAATAAATAAAAAAAAAACCCCACCTGATCTCTTTGAAACAGACCCCAGTGCCGAGTGACCGCTGGAGCTGCCACCGTTTGCAGCGTGGAACGCCGTCCAAAAATACAAAAAGTTGGCAAAATGCACCCCCACCATTCCCCCCCCAAACCCAGTGACAAAAAAAACCCACCCAGAGAGGAGGGAGAAGAGCCCTTCCCAGCTGTAACATCTGCTCGCTCTGCCTGGCTGACGAGCGCTGCTGCCCGGGCTGCTCCTGCCAGGGCTCCCCGCGAGCAGGAGGGACCTCAGGGAGGAGGGAACGAACCCAAGCTGGTTTTCTCCTTCCCTCTCCCCCCCACACCAAACGCAGCTTTTGCAGGCAGCAAAGAGCCCAGGGCGGGGGCACCGCCGGGGTCACCTCTGGCTGGGCACCTGGGGCAGGATCACGGGGGCGCAGGCGATCCCGGCGAAGGACTCCGGGAAGTGCAGGTCCCTCTCCCACTCGTCCGTCTCGGTGTTGTAGACCTGCACGATGCTGGTGACGTTGTTGAGGTGCCAGTTGTAACCCCCCACCACGTAGATCTTCTTCTCCAGCAGGCAGCAGCCGGCCTCCGACTGCCCGGCGCGCATGGGGCTCACCGTGGTCCACTGGTCGCTCTCGGGCACGTAGTACTCCACGGCCAGCACGTCGAAGCAGCGGTCCACGTGGTCCATGCGGCCGCCCAGGGCGTAGATCCTGCCGCTGGCGCTCACCATGGCGTGCAGCACCCGCGGCTCGTTCATGGGCGCCTTGAACTCCCACTGGTCGGCCGCGGGGTCGTAGCAGTGCAGGGCCTTCTTGTCCTCCACGGAGATGCCGTACCCTCCCGAGATGTACAGCCTGTCCCCCACCGTGGCCCCGGCGTGGCCCCACGTCCTGCGCTTCAGGGAGCACACGTAGGTCCACTCGTTGTCCTTGGGGCAGTACTTCTCCACCGAGGCCAGGCTGCCCGAGCGGTTCCTGCCGCCCGTGGCGTACACCATGCCGCGCAGGACGTTGAGCTGGAACTGGATCCTGCTCTCCTGCATGGCCTGGATGCGCAGCCACTGGTTGAGGTGCGGGTCGTAGCGGTAGGACACGTCCACGGCTCCCTCCCCGCTGCGGTACTGCAGCTGCTGCCCGCCCACGATGTAGACGAAGTTGTCCAGCACGGCCACGCAGGAGTGGCTGCTGCCAACCTCCATCTCCGTGAGCTCCTTGAACTGGCGGCCGCCCGGGTCGGGCAGGCAGTAGACCTTGGAGCTGACGGTGCGGTCGTTGTCGGTGTAGGGCGTGCCGCCGAAGGTGACGAGGGACAGCACGTCCGAGCGGATGGCCGTGCGCGGCGACTGCATCTCGTGCTGCCGGAACGGCAGGATCTGGTAGTTGAAGGCCTCCAGCAGGTACTGGCGGCACAGGACGTCCTCCACCATGATGTCCAGGGTCTGCACGCTGTCCACCAGCTCCGAGGACTTCATGAGGGGGAAGCGGATGTGGCACAGGACGCGGCTGGCGCTGGCGCGGCGCGCGGGGTCGTACTGCAGCCAGCGCACGGCGGCGCGGAACAGGTCGATCTCGCTGCAGCTCTTCAGCTTGTTGCTCTGCAGGAAGAACACCAGGCGCTCCAGGGGCAGGTGGAGGAAATCCTCCTCCTCGGAGATCTGCAGGAAGTGCCTGAAGGTGAAGGCGTCCACGGACTCCTTCAGGGAGGAGAGGCTGAAGGTGGTGGCCATCTGCCCGATGTTGAGGCACGTCTCCACGCTCATGGCAGACTTGAGGAACTCCTCGCACAGCTCCACCACAGGCACCATCTGGAGGAAGACGGCGGCTCCCAGCACGTCCTGGATGCAGTCGAGGTCCAGAGTCACCTCGGCGCTGTAGGCAAAGTCTATGATGTGCTTCAGGCCCTTGGCAGACACACCTTTCAGCTCGATCACATCCTGGCTGGCCTCTCTCATCCCGCCCGTGAACATCGCCCTGCGGGTCAAGAGCACAGAGACAAAAATCCCCCCCCACCTCTTGAATAAATGATGTATCACATCGGGGTTTTATTTTATTTTATTTAACATGCTGATTCTTCTAGGGAGGATGAGGAAGGGGGGGGTGTGGGGAATAAATCAAGGCTAAGCCTCTACAAGGCAGGAGAAATCAGAGTGCGGTGACTTATACGAGGCTTGCAGTGCACTGAGGAGGAACATTCAGCTGCCAGAAAGGTTTTTCAATCCCACTGGCAGCGGGAGGAAGAAGCAGAGCACAGGACAAAGAGGCAGAGCTCCCAGAGCAGGACGTGAACGAGTATCGTGAATCCACAGCATTCAACAACAGAGGATCTGCACCAGCAGAGGCTGGGAGGGTACCCTGAAGGGTTTGGGCCTGCAGGATTTGTGAGCACAAGGAACACACCTGTGTCAGGAGGCCAGTGACCCCTGGCAGCAAAGCCTTCAGGCCTGTTATCCCACCGTGTCCCAGGGAAGGAGGGAATGGGTTAAACACTGCGGGTGCCACGCGCCTTCTGAGCAGCTCTGCTCACCCAACACAGCCTCCCCTCCAAGGTTCCCTCCCCACCACCTTAAAAAGGAGGAGCTGCAGCCCCTCCAGCAGCAGGGGGGGCTGACAGGGAATCACACACAACCAGGCAGAAAAGAGCTTTAGTTACAGCACAGCTGCAAGAACATCACTTGACCAGGCCACTGCCGAGATCAGGCCCCGGATCAGCTCCTTGGGAGGCTCTGAAATTCCACAGGAAGCAAATTCCACGCCAAGGACTGCGCCCACCCCTCCCTGAACCCGCCCTGGCAGAGCTGCAGCCCCCCCAGCCGGGGGGCTGGGGGTGTAGCTGCACATCAGGGGGGAATTTCAGCCATTTACATCCCACTTCAGCGGGTTTTGTTACGTGGGGGGGGCTCGGGGGCAAAGGTTTGCAACCCGGAGTATCGACAAGAGGGTTGTGGGGAAGGCGAATCAGGGCAGGAAGGGCTGGGACAGGGGGTGTCCCCGGTCCCTGCTGCTGCACACACGGCCCAGCAAGGCCACGTCCTACAAAAGACCTTAAAGTTGCACATTCTGGACTGGTTTTTCCACCTTTTTCCGCTGGAAAGGTAAATCCGTGGTGTCATCAGAGCTGCCTCAGGAGCTGCACCGGCTCCAAGGTGCAAGTCAGGCAGAAAAAATGCTGAACAGACCCTGCATCAACACAGGAATAAAGGACTATCTTGGGAGCGCTGACAGGAGTTCCAAGTTTCCCGTCCAAACCAGGCTGGAAAACCTGCCCCCCGTCCAGCCCAGACCCGAGAAATCCTAAATGACCTAAATAAGGAAAAATATCTGCACATGAAATCAGCTTTTCTGCAACCGAGTGTCCGGGAATCCTGTTCCCAATTATTTGCCTGTGCAGCAGATGAGAGCATTCCGCTCAAATCCCTGCGTCTCCCACGTCCCAGCCCTGATCCCCCGCCCCGGAGGACACGTGCGGGCTCTCGTGTGCATTGTTGTTGTTGTTGTTGTTGTTGTTGTTGTTGTTGTTGCCGTGCCGGAGACAAAACCATCAACCAGAATGCAATTCCCTTAAAAAGTGTTACGGCTCTGAAGTGCTGATTTACATAAATGCCTCGATTTTCGCTCTCTCCTCCCTCCCCCCTCCCGCAGAAGAAGGAGGAGAGTGTTTCCAAAAGCTGGATTATTCGTTCCCCAGGACAACCTTCCTCAGCACCACAGAAGTCACAGCGAGAAAACCCACTCAGGAATTATGTTTTAGGAGTGAAAAACAACACCTTGGCAGTGGCCCTGCACCCAGCAGGGAGGAACAAAACAGTGCCACTGGCACCTGGGGGGGCAGAGCAGCTCCGGGGTTCCTCGTGGGCCGTGTTTGGGGAGAGTGATAAGTTTGGAAGGTTTGTGATGCCAAAGGGAGACAGGAGGGAAACTGCCCAGAAAACGGGTGTGAACACGAGACAGATACCATCAGAGGAGCTGAGGAGATGGATAAAGGGATACCAGAGGGATGCCAAGGGACAGGGAAGTCCCTTGCTCTTGTTTACCTGCTCAGCAAACCAGTCTGGAAGGTTCCTACAGGTCATGGGGCTGCAAACCCCCCTGAACAGCCCTTGTCCAACCCTCCTGCAGTCTGGACCAACACCCAGTTCTGAGCCTTCCCCACCCCCAGTGCCTCCAGCAGGTCCCTCACTTCACCCTGCTCCTGGTGCTGCCCAAAAACGTCCCCAGTTCCAAGTCATTCCAAGTCAGTGGCACTGAGTGGCTCTGGGATGGGGGGACAAGGTGGGGATGGGTCACAGGATGGGGCACTCTGTGACCCTGGAGGTCTTTTCCAACCTCAGTGATGGATAAATACATACTTTCACTTCGGAGTGAATTCCCTGCTCTGCAGTTGGCTCACTCTGCCTTGACTTGGCTGCAAAAACTCATCTCGGGGGCTTCAGTTTCCTACCCACGGGAGCTGGGATGATGCTCCCGGATCTGCCAGGGAGATCACACCCACCCCTTGGTGCTCCCAGAGCCACGAGCACTGCAGACACACCAGCGTGGTGGTTAAAGGGAGCAGGAGTGTGTTCACAGTGGGCATCTCACTCCACGGGATGAGTCATTTTGGAGCCCTCACTTCCCAGCCAGCTCGGGCAGCTCCAGGGCAAAACACCCCCAACACCTGCCCAGGTGGGTTCAAGACCTGGCCTTGAACTTGTGCCTCGGCCCAGCAGCTGTAGTTGAGCAAACCTCACCTGCGTGCAGAGGGACTGATCCTGAACCTCCACCTGCCTGCAGGGAATCCCTGGGGCAAACCAAACCTCCGACGGGATCTGCGGGGCGGGATTTTTGGGATTGCGGCGGGAAGGTTGGGGTGGGGGAGGACAGGGAAACAGCAAACCAACGGGAAAGGTACGAATGCCTGCTTCCCTCTCAGATTCTCACCTGAAATAGTCACTGCAGGCAGCCAAGACAACTTTATGAACCTGAAACACTTCATTATTTATAGTGAGGATGACATCAAGCAGCTGAGCCTGAGCTCGGAGCGAGGCCAGTCCCTGCAGCAGAGTGGTGCTGTGGCCAGGAGCAGAGAACGTGCATTTCAGGGTGCTGTTCTTGTCAGCCATGCTAAAAACAGAACAAGAGAGACAGGCTGGTGTGAAATTTAAACAGTTTGAGGTATTACCTACCCAGCGTGCCGGGGGAGACACCGCCACGGGCACCGTGGGCCGCAACGCCCGTTCCCAGCTCGGCAGCACCAGCACCTCACGCTGTGCTCCCTTCTCCCAGCACAAAAGAGACCAAAAGGTTTTGGAGGGATGCTCTGGCACTGCTGACACCCCCATCCCTGCAGCACAGACGGGCTCCAGGGACTATCCAGCCATCCTAGAACCACCAAGGAACGCTGGGTGTCCCCGCGCTGAGCCCGCCCTGACCTCGCCTTCAAGCACCACACTGAGTCACAGCTGCTTGTTCTTCTCACCACCTTCCCTTCCTGCAGCTGCTGGAGCTGCTGCCGCCGCCAAGGCCGGCCCTGCCAGCCCGCTCCGCTCCTTCCCTCCCGCCTGACCCTCAGGAGAAGAGCAAAAGCAAACTTATTGCACAGCCCTGGCTGCTGTAAATAACATCAACCGCTCGAGCTGCACTGTCAACAGTCCCCTCCCAGCGTAAATATTTCCTCGCTTTTCCCAGCGCCTCTCGCACATGTTCCCCAGCGCACGGAGCAGCATCCCCAGCTCTGCTGGCCTCAGATGCACTTGCCAGCGGGGACGCCGCGTTCGGAGGCAGCGGGAGCCCCGCACGAGGGGAAGGGGCTGTTGGGTGCCCCCTGCTCCTCTGGGAACAGCTCCAGGAATAGCTGCGGGTTCCCCGAGCCCACCAAAGCGGCGCCAGCGGAGGTGGCGGATCCCAAACTCTTCTGCAAATTTAACCCAACTCCCAGTGGCTCTTCAGGATCTTCCCTCCTGGGAAGAAAATATTGCCCAGGGGATGGCCAATATTCAGGATGGGGGTTCTGTTTTCAGAAGCATCCTGCTGTTTGGTGTCTGCCTTTGAAGGGATATTTTATGGAAACGCGACATAAAAAAATCCCAGGGAGATTATACCGAGCCTGGAAAGCTGCACGAGTTGCTCCCAAATCCACAGTGGGAGAGCACACCCAGGGCTGCACTTTAAGGGCATTATTATTATTATTGTTGTTATTATTATCTAGGTGGGATAGAACTGAGGAGGACGCAGCGTGCTGGGGCTGTGCAATCCCAGGGTCTGCTCCAACCCTCCCTCAGAGCTCGGCTGTGTCATCCTGGTTTTGCTCCAACACCCCCCCCCCCTTCCTCCCCACCTCAGATCTTGGCTAAATAATCCCAGGGTGTGCTCCAACCCTCCCTCAGAGTTTGGATGTGCAGTCCCAGGGTCTGCTCCAACCCTCAGAGCTCCCGACCAAAACAGCAACGGCCACGCACAATGGCCCAAACAAACCGGGCGAGGTCAGGGAGGAGTCAGGGAGATGGGATAACAAAAAAGGGGGATGTAAACAATCCTCGAACAATGAGGAACAATGGACGGGACTTGCTCCTTGCCTAACTTATCGGGTTGCAATTTCCTGGAAGCTTTAAGGAGAGGCGAGCGAGGGGAAATCTGGGATGTTCATCAGAGCTGGGAGGGCAGCGCTCTGTGCCTGTGGCGGCTCTGGAGCTCGCTGGGATGCAGAGAGGGAACCTTGGCAGGCTGGTTCCAACTCCTCAGGCTTGGGAAGGTGCCCCAGGATCCAGCCCAGCTCCTGCTGGGATGGCTGATACGGTAGCACAGGTCCGAAATCCCTGCCCTAAAATCAAAGTGTGCTAAAGAGTCCCAGATCAGAGCACGGAGTTATTCCTTGCTGGAATAAAAAGGATTAGCAGAAGAGCAGTTGTTGACAAGACCTTTATCCGTACTCTGTGAGCCAAGAATTGTCTGTCCACTCGGGCTCTTCCCATGGAGAAAGAGGGAAGAGCTTGGAGGGAGCGGATCCTCATCGTGTCACAAACTCCTTTCACTCTCCTCCCTGGAACTTCGATCTGCTGGGGGTGAAAGGAGGAGACATCCACCAGCAGCAAGGAAATGATGTTCCCTCTGGACACAGAGCACCAGACACGGAGCAAACCCACTCTGCTCCAGGTTGGACAGGTGAATTCCACACAGACTCATCCGGGAATGGCAACTCCCGAGTTCCCTGTAACTCCATTACACTCCACCTCCTGCAAAAGTCTTCCCAGGGGAATTTCCCTCAGTGCTTGTTTTTGTGCTGGTTTCAGATGCTCCTTTTGCCAGCCTTAGGGGTTCATCCCTGCAGGAATGCTGTCACTGCACCCACAGCCCTCCAAACAACGAGCTTTACCTGCACAAATACTCCTCTTTTTTTTTCCCCTCTTCCTCAATTAACTTTTACGGGCAGTGGGAACGACCAGAGTGCAAGTTTGAAGTAAAGGAGGGGCGGGTCGACACATCTGTGTGGAATAAACGTGTCTGCACGTGAGGTTCATTTCAACAGGTAACTGTGAACAGCCACTCCAGGAAAAACTCCCTGTGCTGGTTCCTTTGTCTATTTACAGATATAGAATAAAAGGACCCGATGATTACACAATACTCTGAAGAGGGGGGAGGAAAGGAAATCAAAAGAGAAGCATTGATAATGCCCAGTTTTCTTCAGCCTGGAGAGAGGGGGGATTAAAAATAAAAAAAAAAAAAAAAAAGGAGGATTTTAAGATGAACAACACAAACTGGAAACAAAACAAAACCCACACGAAGCAGGAGAAGTGGAGAGAGGGGTTTACAGAAAACAAAGCGGGAGGAGGAGAGGTGAGAGAGCAGCCACGAGCAGTGTTTGCACGGCGGGGACAAAAAAGGGGTCTGGGCTAAGGGCAGGCTTGGCTGGACACAAGCAGGGCAGGGAAGGAGCTGGAGTGCAGAAGAGGAGCAGCAGTCGGATGTCAGAGAGTAGAAAAGCAAAACAAAACCAACAACAACAAAAAAAACACCAACCCTGAGCACAAAAGGAAGCCTTGAAAATGCGAGTGCCTTTGGGAGGCTGCCCCTATCTCAGCCCGGATCTCCCCCAGCAGAAACAGCCCGGCAGTCAAGACTTGGGAAGAGCTGCATCTCCTCCTCCCCGGAACACGCCTGGGAGATAAAAGCCTTTCCTCGCACACACCGGTGAGAAAGTGTTTATTCCGCTTCCCTTTCTGAGGGAGGCAGGGCTGGAGAGCCTCTGGAATTTTCCTTTGTCCTCGACTGAGGTCCTTCCCTTCTTGGAGCAGGGCTCAAGCGTGGGGCTGCCTCCCAAATTTATCCACTGGAAAAACGTTAAACAACAAAAAAAATTAATTAAAAAAAAAAAAAAATCACATCCCCATCAACGTCCCAGGGGCCTCCTGGCCATCCCAACGTGTTTACATGACTGAGGCCTCTGACATGGGGTGTGTTGGTAGAAAGGTGGCTGTGCAGGAGCAGAAATCCCACTTTCCACGTGGAAATAGCTGCAACAGTGAAAGGGATCTTTATATCCGTGTCACTGGCAGCCCTTGCACACGAGGCAGCTGGAATTCCACGGGCACGTTGATTCCCAAGGTGATGCCTTTTGGGCAGCAGCCTCAGAGGCTCTGACAACACCCCCTGGCACCCCAGTTCCACACAGGGACTGCCAGGGGACGAGTAATGGGATTGAGGATTTGCCTCCGAGCCGCTGCTCTGAAGCCAGATTGCTTTCAATCCTCTCCGGTCACCGCGGGATAGAGCTCAGCATGGGGTGCTGGGGGGAAAAATCAACCCAGAACCCCAACCCCAACACCGTGGATGGGTTGTGGAGATGTTCCAGCAAGGGTTAAGGGAGTGGTTGCAGCCAGACAGTGGGCAGGGAAGGCAAACAAGCCCAGAAATCCTCCTGCTGCTGCACCCGGGGCAGGAGCTCGCCCTCGCCCCGAGCACGCTGACCACAGACAGCTTTCTGAGCAAGCACCGCTCCACTTCGGACCAGAAGGGCATCTGGACACCCAAGAGGCCCCTGAAGCTGAGGGGCTGGGAGATCTGAAGGGCCACACCTCAGGAACCAGCCCAGGCACAGAGAACACCCCCGAGAACAAGCGGCCCCTGCCTCCTCCGTCCCCCCACGGCGTCACGTGGAAGCCAAGACGCCTCTCGAGCTAATGAATCATTTTTACCAAATCTGTACCGATGATTAAAAACATCAAAGCTGGAATTAAAGGCTTACCAGGCATGAGTTCGTATTTCAGCATGTTTGCAACCACTGCACAAGCGGAGAGAATTAGAGCAGGACAGATTGTAACATTTCGGTGATTGAATTAAGGAGGGGGGGAAAAAAAAAGATCTTCAGCTGCACGACTGTCTGGTGGTGTTCTCC
This sequence comes from Empidonax traillii, assembly GCF_003031625.1. Taxonomy (NCBI): domain Eukaryota; kingdom Metazoa; phylum Chordata; class Aves; order Passeriformes; family Tyrannidae; genus Empidonax; species Empidonax traillii. The sequence continues at coordinate 74,484 of NW_020956610.1, forward strand.
TCCTCTCCTCGTACAGCCTGATTCCCCTTGGAAGGAGGGATGGTTTGGTGCTCTCCCTCCCAGTTCAGCATCCCCCACGTTTCCTCCTCTTTTTGGGGGGCAGGTGGTGCTGGGTGATTTTTCATCCAGGACAAACTGGAGGGGCTTGGCGGCGTTCCCGAGCGGGGCAAACTTCCAAGAGCCCAACTCTCCCCGTAAACACGAGCCCCAGAGGTGGGACCCCGCTGGGAATGGCTGGGGGACAACACAGGAAGGAGGAAAACCAAGCAGGATTTGTGTGTGTGTGTTCACATCCATCAGGGTGTGGAATGGCACAGCCCTTTTCCATGGCTGGACAAAAGCTTTGGGATTATTGCAAAACAGCCACCGAGGCACCTGCAAGGGATTTTTTTTGCGGTGAGGGAAGCAGAACTACGCCACAAAGCTGGGGAGTAACTTTATTTAGAACATAAAGTATGAATATTAAGGACCTTCTCTGAGAACCTTTGACAGGCAGCATTATAGATATTTTAATAATGCAAATCATTTAATGCCTTTAGTTTCATGCCTAAGTAAAAAAAAAAAAAAAGAACACATTTAGATTCTGATTTTTAAACTACAATTAAGACACTTAAAATCAAAACAAAAGTCAAACTCCCTCAGATAAGTCACTGGTAGCCATGGTGACTGCAATATTTCAGATCCTGAGGCTTTATATCACATGCCCAAAGGATGAAAATGAGTTTTTCAGCACTCCACACTAACGAATGCTGGGGCAGAAAGGCTGAACCCTTCACTGCTGCTTCACAGACTCTTAGTGGGACTTTGGGACACTCCCATGGCCTTTGTACCCCCCCAAAAAAAAAAAGAAATAAAGAGGTTTCCTTGAAGTTTGGGGGCTGCCAAGCACCGAGGCACAGAAAAACCTGCCCTGTTAACCTACTTACGCTCACTGTCACCAGCACCCATCAGCAGCAGCATTTCCCAGCACTTCCCCCCTCCAAATTAGCAGCCACAAGAAGCACTTAATGATCAGCAACTAATTAAATATTAACACACCCGACGAAGGGGATGTTTTCCCGAGGAACAGAATCATCCTGGGGAAAGACGCGCGAGGGGGAAAAAAAGGCGTTTAATCGATTTCTTTGTTCCCTTTCCCACCCCCTTCCCTTAATTTCTCCTATTTCTCTCCTCTGCCTCCACTCATTTTCCACTCCTCTTTCATCCAATAAGCAATAAACACGGGGAGAAAGCCTGAGACTAACACGGCCATTTAAGAGTGGCAATTTGGAGTGCTCGAATGAAGGGATCAGAAACGGGCCCGAGTTTCGGGAGGAGCAACACTTTGTGTGAAAATAATGGCCTTCTGGAAAGTGCCCCGAGTCAAATAATAATAATAATAATAAAGTTTGAAAAGCCTCCAGTCTCCAAATTTAAGGAAACTCAAGGTTTTGCAAGGGGAGAACAAGGAACGTTCGCTGCTTCAAAGAGAGAAATGGCAAAGCCCAACAGACTAAGCTTATTTTTTAGTTGCATTTCAGGGCCTGAAAACAGCACTTAAAGAAGTGTCTTTAAGTCAGGAGGTACCTGGTTCATTTTAAAGTGCTTTCTGACTCAGGTCCTACTGATTTCCTTATCTGCACCCGACTTCTCCCGAGCTGGAACCAAGGAAACCCTGCAGCCCCAAAGGTAAGGCAGTGACTTGTAGCAAGAGGCTTTTCAGTTTATTTAATTTTTTTCAAATATTATTATTTTTTTTTAACACCCTTTAGAAGTCCCAGACATTTGCAAATCTTGTGTTTTCCTTTCCTTCTGAGCTGGACTCACACAGGGCCCAGCAGACATTCTGCTCCCAGGCATCAATCAGTAGGTTGTTTGCAAGCCAGAGGGGGTGGGATTTTGGGGTTTTTGCACTAATAAAACTGGATGGCTGTCAAAAAGCTGGCTGGCCTGGTAAAACAGAGCGTTGGAGCAACAACAAAAAAAAAAAAAAAAAAAAAAAAAAAAAAAAAAAAAAAAAAAAAAAAAAAAAAAAAAAAAAAAAAAAAAAAAAAAAAAAAA
>NW_020956610.1:77620-93633 GCF_003031625.1 Empidonax traillii
GTACACGCTGTACCCAGGGCAGGTTGTGCAAGGGGAGGGCAAAAATTAGTATGAAAAAATAGGATGAGATTTTTTTAAAAATGTTGCTGTGGCAGAGCCAGAGTCACCTTCGTGCTGGGGAAAAGCAGTTTGGGGATGGGCACTCGCCACCCCAAAAGAGCAGTGGAACTCTCAGGTGAGGGCACCAGCAGCACCAGGGGCTTGGAGGGGCACAAAATATCCCATTTACCAGGGGTTTGCTGTTTCTCTTCTCTCTGCCCACATCCACAGAGGACCTCGTCCTGCACAGGGATTCTCCTCAGGCCTGCCCTGAACCTCCTGTGAGCGCAGAGCTCAGGAAGGAGCCAGTGACACCCCTGTCACCACCAACAACACCCTGCCCTGCCACAACCTCACCCCCCCCTTCCAACTTGACCGTGATTACATTCTTGTCAGCCCCAAGCCTAATCCCTGCGAGCCAGGAACCAACTGAGCAAATAGAAAAATCACCCCGAGCCCGTAAATTCCTCTGGCAGCCACGGGCAGTGACACCGCAGTGACAGCGTCGCTCCCGAGCTCTGCCAGGCACGCAGGGACCCCCAGAAGGATGGTGGGGGGCTAAATGTGCCTGTTTGTCGCCTGTCCACCCCTGAGCAGAGGCTGTTTGTCCCTGTCCCCCCCTAAGCAGAGGCTCCTTCCACACTCGATCCTCCCCTGGCAGCGCCGCCTTCCACAGCTCCACATTTCCCCACCTGGCAGTCAAACCCTGCTCTAGGAAATGTGCCTCAAAAGTGACACGAAGATCAGAAGTCACCCTTCGGTGACCCCGTGCGAGCAGCCCGAGGGCTCTGCGGGCGCTCCCCGCGCCTCTCCCGGCACTGCAAAGGCCGGGAGGCACCTAGTGGTGTCGGGAAGCACAGCAGAGCCACCAAGGCCACCCCAAAAGTGTCACCCGGCCCACGCGCAGGCACTGCCGGCCTGCTGGGTGCCACCCCGCCCTCCCCTCCACCCCTGCTCTTCCCTGCGCCCCGCTCCAACAGCACAGCTTCCACCTTTTCCCCCTCTGGAAAGCAAAGCGAGGATGATCGTGGGCACGGCCATCCAAAAATCCATCGGGACCTGCCTCGGTTTCTGCGTCACCTTCCCCCTGGGGACGGCCCGTTTGGGCTCTGCCAGCAGGGCACAAAGCTCCCCACAGAGAGAAAACCACCCCCTCGACCTTCTCCCACCCAGCCACCCCTGGCCCTTCGCTCCACACCTTGGGAAGAACTCGGGAAGAGCTCAGGCTGGGACTGCCAGGTCCTGGGAGCAGCGTCTGCCTCCACCTGTGGCACCCGGCTGCACGGTCTGGGCAGTGTTGCAATAAAACAGGAGTAGTTACTCGCAGAGTAGGTGCTCAGGTGAGCAGGGATGTGCAGACACCTCCCCTCTGCCTGCACCTCCACCCTCCGGATCACTGAGCAGCCAGGGGAGCCGGGCAAGAGCAAGGTGAGGTGATGAAACAGCAGAGAACAGCAGCAAACCCACCACCCCTGCCGCGCACAGGGAGGAGATGGTGTTTTCCAGCATGGCAACACCAGTTCCAGCTCAGGAATCCTCCCAGGAGCAAATCTGTCTGCAGCCTGTTTCTCTGAATCCTCTGCACTCACCTTCTGACAGCTTTACACCCCTCCTGACATCCTTTTGTTTCCCAGATCCTGGGGAAGTTCCTCTCTGCTTTGGGCCACCCTCCCCTAAGCAGAGCCACCCCAAGGCCACCAGAAGGGCAGCAACAGCTTTTTTTTTTTTTGAATGTCCCCAATTTCTCTGCAACCTCAGCGTTTACCTGCCACGTAAACAAGGCACTGGGAAAGCCACTTCAACCACCATGCCTTACAAAGCTATCCAACGCCTGGGGGTAGGACGGGAACCTTTAAAGCATCACCGGAGTTCACTTTTGGTCTAAAATAAAACCTCCAGCTCAGGACTCTCCCAACGTTGCAAAAGCAAGCGGCAAGTTATTTTTGCAGCGATTCAATCAGAGCGTAAACATTTACACCACGTCTACCAGATCCAACAACTAAATCTGTTTGAGACTTGCCATGTGGCAGAGCACGGAGCATGGAAACCCCACAAAGCTCAACTCCAGTTCCAGAAGGGGGAAAAAAAAAAAACCACCGAGTCTGACTGAAGGCTGAAGCTGTAGATGACAGGAACACACAGAGCAAGGCAGACTCACAGCCCTGACATTCCCCCCTCCATGTGGTTTTTACTCCATCCTCCTGCACATTTCTCTGCTTCCACCGCTTTCTCAGAAGGAAGCAGGTTTGGGAAGTTCAGGTCCACGCTCCCTGGATGTGAACCCAGACATATATACGTCTCCCTGGCCCATCCATCCTGGGGTTAACAGCAAACACGCTTTTTGGGGAGGTTTGTGAAAAGCCTTTATACAACCTGGCTGCCTTCCTTCCTCCCTTAAAGGGATTATTCCCAATTATCTCTCCATCAGTTTGTCTGCTGGACACCTCCATTAATTCCCACACAGAGGCCTGCACATCCAGCATCCGGGACGGTGTTTTTCCCTGGATTTTTTTTTTGCAGCCCTTGCTTTGCACAACAACCCCACCTCACCAACATCGCAGCACCTTCCTTGTTGTCTCAGCACAGCAGCTTCTCCTGCTGAGGGTTCCCGACGGGTTCCACCGTTTCCTCTCCCCCCTATCCCAAATCACATCCCCGGGAGCAGCACAGCACCACAGAGCTTGAAACTCTCCCTCTGCATGATAAAAGAGGGCTGGGAGTGAAATATGCAACCCATTTGTAACTCGTGAAACTCTAACCGAGGAGGAAGAAAGGGGAAAAAAAAAAAAAAAAAAAACAACCCAAACCCCAAGTTTATTTCAGAATAGAAGATTGGAGCCACTTGCTTTTCAATGCCCAGGAATGGCCTTATCTCTCATGCCATCAGAGAGCCTTTTGTCCCCATCTCGCACAGTCTGTTCCTCATTGAATGAAAGAGCAGGATCCCAGCAGAGAAGTTAATTTTCCTGCTCCGGGGCAGCCACGTGCTCCCGGGTAACCCGCAGCAGCCACGCGGTAGGAATTCCAAAGATGGAAATTCTGCCCATGCCGTTGGAATTGCAGTGCACCACCGAAATGGCATGTGCGGAACAGCGCGAGAGGGCTCTGTCCTCTTGCCTTAGAGAGTAAATACTCGGTAAGTGTCAAAAAGGCACAAGTGGAAGCACCTAACAAGGAATCACTGCCGACAGGGAATGCCCTTGAAATCCTCCTCGTGCTCCCTAGAGACAATGCCGCGCATCCAGCATCCCCCCTCATGTATCCCCCCCTGTATTCCCCAATAAATCCACCTCTAGAGCAGGAGACTACCGACCAACAAGAAGCAGGATCCAAATTTCAAGGGGCTTTGCTTTAAAATTAACAAAGAAAATAAACAGGCAGCGATAGAGAACACGAGGGAGCTCCAGCTCGGGGAATAAAACTGCTGCTGCAGCTCCAGCCTGGGTGATTTATCACAGCCCTGAAACAAATTGCTTCCATTTCTCAGCGCTGCACACCCGGCACTGAGAACTCCCGAGTGCTGCCAACACCTGGGTGAGAGAAGAGCCGGAGTTTCTGCCTATGAGGCAGGAAAAGGAGGTGCAGAGGGATAAAATGAGATGGATGCCACAGGTGACACAGCCTGCGGCTTCACGGGCCACAGGTCATCATTAGGGGGAAAAAGACGGGGTATATCTCCAAGGTGAGAATTCAGAGAGAGCTGAACGATGGCTGTGAGAGCTTCCCCTCTTAATGGGTGGTTATTTCAGGAGCCAACGGTGTCACATCACCCCAACAGGTATCACATCACCTTGACAGGTACCATGGGGTGACAGGTACCACATCACCTCAACAGGTACCACCTGCTCTGTGCCACCTTCAAAGGCTGAGTGACCGCGTGGGGACCAAACCCAGGGACTGTGGGGGGGTGTCTGCAAGCTGGAGGGGTCACACCAGAGGGGACGGCGAAGGGGGCACCAAAACAGGCCTGAAACACCAAAAACTCGGTGTGTCTGCAACTCACACACCCGGGTGTCTCTACAAACCCACTGAGCTGCTAGCTCTGCAGAGGCAGGGGGGGGATCTGTCCCAGGGTGGGATTCAGCGGGTGGGATTCAGAGGGTGGGATTCACCGGGGTGGGATCCCCAGGGTGGGTGAATCCATTCACGCTATTTCACGTTTTTGAGCCTCCCCCAACCCTCATCCTCCCTCCCCGCACACTCACTCCACCACCCCCCCCCCCCCCCCCCCCCCCCCCCCCCCCCCCCCCCCCCCCCCCCCCCCCCCCCCCCCCCCCCCCCCCCCCCCCCCCCCCCCCCCCCACGAGCAGCACCGCTGTGTGCTCGCCACGACCACTCCTCAGGAGAATCCCCGACCCCCGGGGGGCACCGCAGCGGCGCTCAAGGAGCCCAGGAGGCCGGCGGAGCCCCGCGGCCCGGCCCGGCCCCGTCCCACGGCCCCCGCTGCCCGGCCTAGGCCGCGCCGGCCCCCGCTCACCTGCTCGGCCGCTCCGCGCCGAACTCGGCCCCGCCGGACTCCGCCATCTCCGGGAGCCGCCGCCGGGCCCCGCGCTGGGCTGGGACGGCGGGGCCGCCGCGTTCGGAGGCGCAGGAGCGGCGGGGACCGGGGAGCCGCGGGCTCCGCTCCGCGCCCGCCGGGCCTGGCGCCGCCTCCGCCGCCGCCGCCGCCGCCGCCGCCGCCACCGGGGCTGTCACCGCCCCGCGGGGCCGCGGGACCCGCCGTGTGGCGGTGGCGGCGGCGGCACCAGCGCGGGGGGGGCACCGCATCGGGGCTTGGGGGGGGGGGGGTCACCCCTGCCCCGTGAGGGGACCGGGGGGTGTCACACACACCCCCCTCCATGGCTGAGGGGACCAGGGGATGTCACCCCTCCATGGCTGAGGGGGTCTGTCACCTCCCCATGGCTGAGGGGACCCAGGGTTCTGTCACCTCCCCTAGGGCTGAAGGGATCCAGGGTCTGTCACCTCCCCATGGCTGAGGGGACCAGAGTTCTGTCACTCCTCGGGGCTGAGGGGACCAGGGTTCTGTCACCCCCCCAGGGCTGAGGGGGTCTGTCACCTCCCCATGGCTGAGGGGATCCAGGGTCTGTCACCTCTCCCCATGGCTGAGGGGACCCAGGGGTCTGTCACCTCCCCAGGGCTGAGGGGACCAGAGTTCTGTCACTCCTCGGGGCTGAGGGGACCAGGGTTCTGTCACTCCCCCAGGGCTGAGGGGGTCTGTCACCTCCCCATGGCTGAGGGGACCCAGGGGTCTGTCACTTCCCCATGGCCGAAAGGACTTGGGGTTCTGTCCCCATCCCTCAGCTGAGGGGTCCCAGAGGACGTCACCTTCTCACAGCTGAGGGGACCAGGGGCTTTGGGGTCTGTCGCTGCCCCTCAACCAGGGGGTCCCCAGGGGTCTGTCACCACCCCACAGGCCACCAGTGCCTTCCAGCTGGCCGTTCCCCCACAGCAGCCGATGGCTCTCCCGTGCTCTGCAGGGCTCACCACCTTCCCTCGGGGTGTCACCTGCGGCTCAAGAAGTGTCACCTGCAGGGACTACCATATATGCCACCAACCCACGGGGACAACGCCGTGGGGGGACAAAGCCTCCTGGGCAAGGCCATCTGGGCCGTCGTGGACCGTATTTTTTCGGCCCAAAGCCTCCCTGTGCAGGAGCAGCAGTACCCTCCAGAGGGTGCAGTCATGTCGCCGGAGCTCCGGAGCCAAAGCCGCCTTCGCCGCCCTCGTCCCCACACATGGTCCCCGCCGGAGCCCTCCCAGCTCTCCCCAAAAAAACGACCCTGCAGCCGAGGCCAAGCGCGGCGGGGCCCGTGTAATTTGTAAAGCCGGAGAGCATCTGGAGGGAGCGGATGGTCCAGAGGGCATTCCAGCCATCAGTGGAAATCAGGAAATTATTCGTAGCGCTGGCTCTTGCCAACGGCCGGGGGTAGATTTCTTTGATTTCCCATGCCTCCGTGTCCACATCTGTATAAGGGAAAGGGGGAGTTCGTACATGAGAATAAACGCTCTTGGAAAGCCGTGAAAACACTCTTTCAAGTCAGCCTGATGAAAACTTCATGTTCTGGAGCTCTCTGCTTCAAGGAGAGCAATCTGTTTCGGAGGAGAAGCTGTGTATTTTTCTTATTTAAACCTAAATCTGCTGGAGCATTAAAAATATTTGGCATTTCCACAGCACATTTCATTCCCAGCCCCAAATGCGTTTTACAGACATCCATTAATTAAGCCTCGTAAAACCTTGGGGAGAAAGGGAAGCAGTGCTTATTAATTTGCTATTTGTGTTGCTGCGGCGCACGGAGACCCCGACCAGGACCTTGGGGCCTTGTTATTTTAGACCTGACCTCCACAGAGGAGGAGGTGTCAGCACAGGGAGAGTGGGAGAGGCCGTGGATGGACGTTCATGGTGTAAATCATCGCCTTTCTGGCGTTTCACCCCCGTCCCCTTCTGCAACTTGGAGCTGCAGGAGTGACCGTGGCTCCCACCCAGCTCTCTGTGGGTTGTGCTGGTTTTTGGGGGCTCCTGCCCCTCCTTACCAACACCTTGTCCTGCTTCCTCAGACACTGGCTCTGCTTCGTATGACACCTTCCCCTTCCCCCTGGGCCACTTAACAGAATCCCAGAATCCCTGAGGTTGGAAAAGCCCTCCTAGTCCATCCAGTCCAAGCTGTGCCCCATCCCCACCTTGTCCCCCAGCCCAGAGCACTGAGAGCCACGTCCAGTCCTTCCTTGGACACCTCCAGGGGTGGGGGCTCCAAATCTCCCTGGGCAACCCTTGCCAAGGCCTGACCACCCTTTCCATGGAAAAATCCCTCCTGATTTTCAACCTGGACCTCCCCTGGCGCAGCTTGAAGCTGTTCCCTCTTGTCCTGTTGTTCCCTGGGAGCAGAGCCCGACCTTGTCTTGGCTCCCCCCTCCTGTCAGGGAGTTGCAGAGCCAGAAGGTCCCCCCTGACCCCCCTTTTCTCCAGGCTGAGCCCCCCCAGCTCCCTCAGCTGCTCCCCATGTGATCAGCACACCCTGATCTTTAAAAGAGTTAAAACAAACCCTTTCCCTCTATTATTTTTAGGCCCATGCAGATATTTTAAGTGCATCTATTTCTGTTCAAAAAGGGGCTGCAGCCCTCTCTGTCCCAGGTGGGGCGGCGGTGGGAGCTGTGAACGTTACACCTCTGCTTCCCCTGCAGGAAAAGCCAGGCTGGGCTGGATGCTGTAAATGCCTTTCACGTGTTCCCCAGATCCCAGTTAAATTGAACCCCAGAAGGTCTCTCAAAGCATGAAAAATGCATTTATAAGACTCTGGAAGGAAGATGTATTCCAAAACTACTCTGGTGACCAGGCGTGCTGACTTGTGTCATGCGGAGAAGGAACCAAGAGGGGGGTATTTCTTGTTATTTCATACTGCTGATGGGATTTTACCTCTGGCAGCAAATCCAGGAACTTTTTAGTTACCATTATTGTTTGATTTTATGGGCCATTTGATATTTATTTTTATTTCTCTTCATTATTTGTTGAGTGCACTTAGCCCCTTCCCCGAGCAGCCTGCCTTATATCTAAGGTGAATTTTACGACCAGTGTTAGCACAGCGTCTGAGCAACTCACACAACTTTAATATATTTATCCCCTGCACACAGTATATCCAGGCAGCCCTCGAATTCCTACCGTGGAGAGCGGTGCTCTGCCTGGAAAATCACAAATCTAACTGCACTGGCTTAAAAAAAAAATAAAAAAAAAAAGTAATAAACTCCAAACTATTTACATTCTTCTTCTTTCTGATCTTCATTTTACGCCATCGGGATGTATTTGAGTCATATTTTTACTGGGGTTTTGGTGTGGGTTTTTTTTTTTTTCCCCCTTACAAAACATGAGGTCTATCCATGTACCTTCCTCTGCAAGCCAAGCTCTTGTGTATCCCACGGCTCCCACAGCTGGGCTTTAAAATCCACGGCCAACACTGGGAGAGTAATGACAAAATCATGAGCTGGCAGCGCTGCCTTTCCCTCCGACCTCTCCATCCTGCTCAGGAGTGGGAATTCCAGCACCAGCATCCACATGCTTTGGGCTGGCTGGAGGAGGCACAGGGCTGGCCCCATCCAGGGGTTTTTGTGTTTTATTTTGGTTTGGTTTTTTTTTCCCAATTCTTGTTAGATTTCCCTCAGCCCAACAAATCCTCTGGGCCCCTTTGTTTGCTCTGGTTGGGGAGGAGGCCGTGATGCCCCTGTCTCGCTGTCCGTGCCTCCATGGGGATGATCCCAGCTCCATCTCCCACCCTCCACACGTGTCCAGGGGGTGCCGTGGGCTCTCTTGGTGCCAGTGCTTCTGGCTGGTTTATTCCCTCTGGATTTCTGCTCGACTGCTCTCTGCTAATCCCTGTGTAATCCCAGCAAGCCAGGGAGGGGTCGGGCACGCGGGCTGGGGTGTGTCTGCTGTGCCAGGGCTGTCCCTGGGAGCTGACCCTTCTCCCTCCCTTTCATTCTGCCCCATGGGATACCCCCTGTGGGATCTCCCCACAGCCACGGTCAGGCTTGGAGGTGTTTGATCTCCTGGAGATGAAAAAGTCTCTGGTCCAGGTGAGCCACCCTCTCTTTTCCCCTTGGGCTCCACCACTGCCAGTTGCCACCTCAGAGAATTCCACCAGCCCCGGGGACTTCCATGGATGTGCCAGAGCCCCCCCAGGATGAGCTCTGTAGGCTCCCACCATCCCAGGGCGCAGACCAGCCCTGCAGGTCCCCGATTTCAGAGCCAGCCTGACACAACCTGTCCCATCTCCAGCGCAACACACCCGGTGAGCAGCATCCTGTCCCTGCTGGGATGGAGCCAGCCTGGGCTCCCACCCCCGGCAGCGTTACCTGCCCCATGGAGCAGCGGGGCTGATCCAGCACGGGTAGGACACACACCTGCTCTGGGAAGTGCTGTGAGCAGGGAGAAGAGAGGAGAGAGTCTCAACACCTTCCTTAATGAATCTTGGGCTCCCTCTGCTCCCACGTGGATCCGGGGCCTGCGGGAGCCGCGTCCCACATCAGCTGGACCCGGCGGATCCCTCCACACGCGCTGGATCCCGGCACACATGTCACCCCCGTGAATCCAGGGGACTGCTCCGGCACCTGAGGGCGAGCAGGTGCTTTAGGAGAGCCCGGTTCCCATCGGCGCGGCCAAACCGCAGCCACACGGCCCAGCCCTCCCCGGCCGGCTTGGCTGCGGCTCCTCACCTGGCAGGAGAACACACGGCAGCGGGGATAAACACGGCGCGGAGCGAAGCCCCTCGAGCGAGCTCTGCCTTCCAAGAAGTAATGAAGCCCAGGGAATGGAAAATCCATGTCACTTGGCCGGGCTGGACTGCGCTCCGTGCCGGGAGGGCGCTCCGCTCTCCGCACGGCATCGCCGCGGCCCAGCAGCTGCGCCAGGCCCGGCCGCGGCACCGCGCCGAACTCTGACATTTGAAGACGGGGGAATAATTTGGCTTCATTATCCTCCCCTTCTTCCTCCCCCCACAATCCCCCCCCCCTGCCCCAGGCGGTCCCTCGAGCCGGGCTGGAATGTGCGTGGTAGGGACAGAACCAATCCCATTAGCACGAGGAGATTGTTTTTCCTTGGGGTTTGCTGCTGTTGAATCGCCCGTGGCTCTGCTTTTTCGGGGTAGGTCCTCAAAGGGAGGATGGGGAGAGGGGACCCATGGGTGTGTTTTCCCACGTGGTCATGCCTGGCACGGTGCTTCCCTGCCCGATTCTGTGGGGTTCCCATCTTTGGAGGCCACGTGAGCTTTGTGGTGGCTCCAGGGTGGTGCCCGGCACAGTTTGAAGGAGCGTTTATAAAGAAGGGGGCTCAGCTCCCACGAGACAAGTTGGGAAGGTGCTTTCCAGCTCCCCACCCTGTGTCCTTCTCCTGGCTCCGTCCCTGCACGGAGATTTGTCTCCACTGGGGTCAATGCTAAATTTACAGCCCTGGGTGGTCAGGAGATCACCAGATCCCAGCCATGTGCTGGCAGGAGCCGGGCCAGGGGCAGCGAGAGGCAGCTGGAGCTGCTGGAAAATATCCTTTCCCAGCTGAGAGAGGAGCCCAGGCTCTTCTTCCGTCATCTCCAAGAGCCCAAACCTGCTGTTTCACCGGGATTGAGGATTCTCATGGAAGACCCTTATTCCTCCAGCAGGACACAAGAATGAGAGGTATCTTATCTCATCTGTGATTATTTGTGGACCCCTGCCTCGTGGTCAGACACGTGGATGCAGGGGGGCAGCTGTGGGGTGTGGAGGTGAGCCCCTGCGTGGGCTGGAGGGTGTGATTCCACCACAGCCTGGCCTGCCCGCTGCCAGTGGGGCCACACACCATGAGCTTTGCTCCCCCCGTGAAAAAATAAAAGAGGAGACCGAGAAGGAAAAGGCGTCGGATGGAAAAGCCCCCCCGGCCGCCTGCTGGGGGGAGTGGAACCAGCTGATTTCATGCGTCTCCTTCTTGTTCCAGGGGGGTTCCCTCCTCACCTGCTCCTGGGCACAGTTTCCTGCACCCCGAGCCAGCAAGAAGCAATCTGACTCCAGTTTAAAGGCGAGGGGCTTGTCCACGGTTTGCAGCCCGGCTCCCAGCCCAGGAGGGGACCCGCCCGGAGCCGCTGCCCCGCGGCGGGCAGGGTTTACCAGCTGTCTGCACCAATCTCGTGCCTTTCCACCTCCCAGGACCTTCCACAGGGCTCAGTGCTGATGCCTTGGGCTATGTATGGAAAATCCTGGAGAAAGACACCCCCCTGACCTGCCAGCTGAGGGGCACTCAGTGACCTGGGCCTGGCAGTTCCCGCCCCTGGGTCATCAGCTTGTGCCCACCCCAAAATCTGCTCAGTGCTGGGCTCCATCTCTCAGCCTTTCCCTCTTATCCTGACGGCCCCCAACACCCCCCTGCCCAGCCTGGGACCCCGAGGCACCACAGCCTGCTGAGGACCCCGTGCCAGCCCCCACATCCCATCAGTGGCTGGGAAGTGCAGGCACAGCCCCCACTCTGCCTCCCACGGCCCTGGCTGCCCCGAGCATCCTCCCGCACAGGCAGCGAGCTGGAAACACCATCCCTCTCCATGCCATTTAGGGAAAACACCCTCCTGTGCCCATCCTGTGAGCACAGCACCGTGCCCACGCTCCTCTCCCCTCCAGCACTGAGGGGGTGACATCGCACCCCCATTTTAGGGCCGGGCAGGGGACGTGCTCCGTGCTCGGGCAGCAGAGGCTGCTGACGGGGAACACGCCAGGCTCTCTGCATTCCTTTTGGATCCCTTTGGAGATCCTTCTTTGGCCGTGACTCATGTGGAGCACCCCAGCATCCATCCCCAACACCTCTGGGTGCTGGGGAAAACAAGCAGAGGAGGCCAAGGCCGGCCCCGGCTCCTCGGGGGGCCTCGCGCCGGCGCTGGCTCCGAGGACGGGACCCCGCTGAGCTCCCCAGGAGCCAAAACCGAGGCTGCAGCCCTTGCGTGAGCCTTCCTGCCGGGCCTGGCATGGGCTGGGGGGAGCTCGGCGGCGGCGTGGCCGTGCTGCTGTGCCAGGACCAGTGCATGCCAGCGGGGGGGAGGTGGGAGAGTCCCACCCCTGGAAATGGGCGTCCAGGTGTCGAGGGGGGACTTTCAGTGGGAAAATCCCTGATTCCCCGACCTTTGCATGTGCCTACAGCCCTCCCCCGCTGCAGCATCCTGGTCTCCTCCTCCTCCTCCTCTTCCATGCAGCTGATGGTGGGATGTGTTGGGGTGAATAAGCCCCTGCCCAGCCAGGGGCACCAGTAGCAGCTCCCCCAGCAGCTCCTCTTTCCACCTGAGTGTCCCAGTCCTGCAGCAGAGAGGAGCATCGCTCCACAGCCACGTCAAACATCCCAGCAGGGAATTGTCTCCAGCTCAGTTTCCACAGGCAGGATGGCAGGCTGGGAACAGCCCTGTGCCCTCCCACCAGCCCCGTGTTGGGGGATCAAACCGGCATCCCATGGAGTCACTGACTCACCCAGCTCTGGTACAAACCTTTTATTCCCCCTCCCAGCTCAGGGCTGGGTTTGCCCCGTGGAAGCGAAGCCGGGAGGGCTCCACGGCCGCCCTGTCCCTGGAATTTTGCATCCCGGGGATCTGCCGTGGCCGGAACATCACAGGCTCCACCGAGCTTCACACCGAGCCAAAAAGCAACAACAGAAAGTGTAGCCCCAAAACGGACACGAGACCACCCCACCCCCCCAACCCCCAACCCACCTCCCCAAACCCAGATATGTTGAGTGGGTGACAGTGATACGGAGCAGCACGAAACGGGTGGGGATGGGGACAAGAGCCCCCCGTCCCACCACGCCAGCCCCGGGGAGCGGCCGGCACACAGAGAGAGCCCAAAAACCCAAGGTGGGGGGGGGTCAGGGGTAATAAGTTAATCTGTACAGACGTGTTAAGTGACAGGGGGATGGTAGGGCCACCCTCTGGCACAGGGGTGTCCCCGTGGGGCGCCAGGGGCCGAGGAACCACATGCCTGTGCAAATCAAACCACAGAACGATGCACGAAGTGGAGTGATGGAGAATGGGGGGGACGTGGGGAGGTGCCTCGGCTCGCACTGGGAGGGAAGGGACCCCTCCATGCCAAGGGGAGGTGCCAGGGTGAGCAGAGGGGGTCCCTGTTGGCCAGGAGGCCCAGGGACACGGGGACAGGCTGCTGCCAGGTTCCTGCCATCAGCCACAGTCCCACAGGCTGAGCTGCTGCCAGCATCGGGCAGGAACGCTGGGCCCAGGAAGGAGCCATCCCAACAGGATGCTGAGCGCAGGATGGAGCCGTCCCAGCAGCTCCCACCTCCCGCCCAAGCTTGGAGTGGGGGAAATGCCACCTCATCCCCTTCCTGGTCCCACCAGCCACCCGTCGGCATCCAGGCCGGCACCCCAACGGCGTCATGGAGCAAGGAGGGGAAGGAGCCATCCCAGGGCCCCTCCACAGCTCCGGGAAGGGGCCGGCTGGGTCCTCGCGTGGGCACGGAGGCGGCGAGATCCGCTCCCCTCTCCGGCTGCCAACGCCAAATCCATTCGCCACGTTCCGGCTCCCCGAGGCGGTCGGCTCCGGCCGGCGGAAGGGAGTTCCCAGGGCCGGAGCCGGCGCCTTGGAGGCTCAGCCCAAGGTGGGAGGCCGGGGATGTGCCGAGCCAAAGCTCAGAAGGCTGCAGACACTCTCCATCCCCCACGGCAGCCGGCTCCCTCCTGCCCAGCGCTGGACCCGTGCCCGGAGGGCCTCGGGGCCCCGGCGGCTCCGGGCGGGAGCAGACAGACCGTCCTGCTCTGAGGACGGGCTCCCTCCGGCCTCCTGCCTCTGGCAGCTCCTCTCCTGGCTCTGGAGAGCTGGAAACCAGGACCCCAGCGCACGGCACATCCGTGGAGGAGGCAAAGCCGCCTGGCTCCTGGAGCCTCCTCCACAGTGGCCATCCCTGGGGAGGAGAGCAGGACCCAGCTGGATTGTGCTCCCTCTGGGAGCTCGGGATGTGGGACAGCCAGAGGGGCAGCGGAGCAGGATGGGGGACGATGCCACGGGGACGGTGACAGGGAGGTGACAGGAAGGGGTGGGAGCACTACAGGATGGTCTTGTCCAGGTCGACTTTGAGGGGCAGCGGCCCCGCGTCCTCCCCGTGCGCGGGGCACAGGGTGACGGCGATGACGGGTGGCAGCGGGAAGGTGCCGGGGCCTCCCAGGTCCTCCAGGTACTCCTTGTCCCCGTTGATGCTCAGAGGCTGGAAGAGAGGCAGAGGCGACCGTGCAGGCCCAGAGAAGGGGACAGGAGCCCCTCACCCCCTTCTGGGAACACCACGGGGCTGGCTGGGGACACATGGAGAGCCCCACAAGCGCTGGGGACCACCAGCACCGCACAGCGACATCTCACCCAGCCCTGGTGGGCATTGGGGACCCCCCCCCCGCCCCAGGCTGTGCTCCCCCCATACCTGGGTCTTGACGTGCTGCTCGGGGGCGGTCACCAGGCTGGCACAGCTCAGCCACAGCATCACCATGATGGAGAGGAAGAGGCAGGCGGCCAGGATCCAGCGAGGGAGGCCCGAGCGCCTGTAGCACCCCACCACCCCCCACCAAAGAAAAGGGCACCAGTTTATGGCAGGGCACAGGGAGGGCTGGGAGTTGGGGTTGGGGGGAAGCTGCTCCAGCACGTCCAGCAAGTCCCAGGCCACTTACTTGGACATGCAGCCCAGGAAGTCGTGCTCCTGCTGCGGGGGCTCCGGGGGGTGCGCCTTGGCTTTGCCCCTTGGCTCCTTCATGGGGGGCTTCTCCCCCCTCACCCTGGGTCCTGGGAGGGCAGAGGCGATGCTGAACCCAGGCAGCCGTGTGGGGACACCCCCCAGGCTCCCCATCCCTTTGCCAGCACGTGATGGGGGGGTCCCCCTCTCCCCACGGGGGACTCTCTGCCACCTGAGGGGGCACAGAGGGTCCTGGCAGCCTCCTAGAGCAGGTTCCCCAGTCCTGAGCCCCCCCATCCCTGCGTGGGTGGGGCTGTGGGAAGCGGATCAGACCCGGCAAGCGGGTAATTTGTTTGGCTCTGGAGGGCTCAGACAGGAGCCAGGAGGGCTCCAAGGCTCCCAACCCCCCACCCCCAGCAGCCCAGACACCCCCTCACCTGTGTGGGGCTGGGGGACACGAGGGCTGGATCCTGGTGCCTGCTGTGCCGGCTGGACCTCCAGTGCCTCAGGTGCCGGGTACTCCATCTCCGGCTGGGACTGGATCAGCAGGGAAAGAGGGAGAAGGAGGTGAGCAGGGGGGTCCCCACCCCTCTTGGCACCCCCAGAGAGGGCCCGTGGGACACCCCCACCTGAAACACCACGACTTTGCCATCGTCCGCCTGCAGGTAGAAGGTCCAGGTGGAGGAGATGAAGCTCTGGGCGGAGCTGACGATGTCGTTGCAGAAGGTGGAGACCAAATCCAGCAGGGAAAACGAGGGCTCCTCCAGCTCCAGGCTCTGCAAAGGAGCAGGGACACCGTGTCACTGCTGTCCCCTCATCACCCACCCTGCTGGACCCCATCCTGGCTGAGCCGGGTGCTCGAATCCGGGCCTCGTCCTGCTTCTCCCGGGGACGGATGGGGCTGTGCTGGGGCTGCTTTCCAACCCCGGGAGGGTCACTGGGTGGTCCCTGGGGTCGTCACCCAGCCCCAGGACCGCCCCCCTGGGGTGGGATCCCCCTCATCTGGGCCGTGCAGCCGCCGGTGCCGCGGGCGTTGCTCTCCTGGCAGCCTCCCGGTGCCCTGGATTCTTGGCCGTCGCGGCGGTTTGTTATTTTTAAAAGCATCCCTGCTGGAATCCGCTTGGCTGCTCCCTGCCACTGGCTTCCCAACATTTTCCGACAGCCCCTTGCACGGTCAAACCAGCAAACAGGAAATAAATAGGTCAGATTCTGTATCTAATTATTATGCTAAATCTGCTCTGCCCGCTCGTCTGGGAACCCGAGGAGAAATGCTTTGGGTGGGTGGAAGAGGGGGTGAGGGCCCTCCCTGCCAGCCGGTCGCCCCCCAGATGCTCATCCCTGGCCTTGGAGAGGGGCTGGGAAATGGGATCAGACACCGGGAAGGTCTGACAAACAGGCTGCAAAGCGGTTTTTTCGGAGGAGCCGCAGCTTTTTGTGGCACAGATTTGCCTTTGTCCGCACGTGCAGGAAGCCAAAAGCCTCTTCCTTGGGCCAAAGTCTGATTTAATTAATTGGCCAAAAGCTGGATTAATTAAATGTAGGAGGGGAAAGCGTTGCTAATTGCTGGGGAGGATAACAAATCAGAACTGGGGGAATCTGCCACAGCTTCCAGTCAGATCCTCTCCCCCTGGGAACTCACTGGGATCACCAGGCCTGGCCCAAGCCCAGTCCAGCCCAGTCCAGCCCAGTCCAGCCCAGTTCAGTTACTTATCATGCTGTGGACAAAAGCAACACACTGGGCCAGCAGTGGTTTGGCTCATCCCAGCACACCCAGAGCCCCCGATCCACACGGATGGAGGGATGTGGGCATGGATGGACGATG
>NW_020956610.1:95456-100953 GCF_003031625.1 Empidonax traillii
TGCCCCCCTGGTACCCCCGTTGCTCCCGGTACCCCCCAGCGCCCCGATGCTGCTGATGCTCCCCCTGCTCCCAGTGGCCCCCGGTACCCCCCAGTACCCCGATGCCCCCGGTACCCCCGATGCTCCCGATGCTGCCCGCGGTACCCCGGTGCCCGGGACTCACGGCGGCGGCCCGGCGGGGGAGGCTGTGGCCGCACTGCCCGCGGCACCCGCCGGTGTCTCCCAGCTGCGGCGAGAAGGGGTCGGCGGCGGCGGCGGCGGCGGCGGCGAGCAGGGCCAGGCCGAGGGGGGCGAGCAGGGCCCGGGGCGGGCGGGCCGGGGCCGCCATGGCGGGCGCGGAGCGGAGCGGAGCCGAGCGCACCCACCGACACCGACACCGACACCGCCGCCGCCGCCGCCGCCGCCGCCGCCGGCCCCGCCGTGACGCGCCGTGCGCCGGGCGGGGGAAGCCGGGGGCGGGGGGAGCCGCCGCAGCCCTGCCGCAGATCCACCGGCACCGGCACCGGCACCGGCGGGGGGCAGGGAGGGAGGATGGGGGGGGTGCACGGGCACCGGGAGATGCGGGACAGGGAGATGCCCGGGCACTGGGGGATGGGGGGTACCCCGGGATGCAGGAGGAGAGGAGGCCTAAGGAGCAGGGGATGCACGGGGATTGAGGGATGCCTGGGCACCAGGGGATGCAGGAGGATTCGGGGGGCCAGGGGATGCACAGGGGGGACACAGCAGGACTGGAGGCCACGCTGACACCAGCGGCACAGGGGGACTGGGGGGTCGACGTGGGGACCGGGGGGTGGCACATCGGCACTGGTGGCACCCAGAGGGACAGGGCTGCCCACGCAGGAGCCATCCCCTCAGGAGGGGACAAGGGGCTGTGTCCCCAGCCAGCTGTGCCACCCTGCACCTCTCCCTCCCTCGGCAGGGCCCCCCCAGCAGGGCACCGGGCTCTCCCTGACGCCCCAGAGTCACAGCTGCGATTCCCCAGGATTTAAAGGACATCAAAAGCCCCTCCTGGGCCCCGCGCCCCCCTCTCACCCCTGCCCTGCCCATTACCCTTATTTATGGCAGCACCCCAAAGCAGCCCCGGGGGGAGGAGCAGGAGGAGGGGGGCTGAGGGGCTTTGTTAACCTCCAGCCCTAATGGGGAACACATGGCAAGACCCTGGCAGGGGGAAGGAGGGGGGTGTCTCCCTGTCCCAGCTCGGGGTTGAGGGGTGCTGGACACCCTGGGGCAGGGGGAGAGGGGTTGGGGGTGTCTGGGGCAGCACAGCCCGTGCCCCCCACTCCCCCCACACCGGGATCGGGGATCGGGGGCCTCTCCTCGCCCCGCCAGCTTATTCATCTTGTTAATCAAAGCAGGGCCGGGAGAAAATGTGCTGCGGCCGGGGCTGGCGGGGCTGCCAGGGCGCTGCGCTCCCCCTTCCCCCTCCTGGAGCCCCGCCAGCCCCGGGTCCGGCACCGCTGACGGATGGCCAAGAAAATGGGGTAGATTGGGGGCTGTCGCCGTAAATCACGGCCCCGCGCCGCAGGTGGGGTTTCCCTGGCGGGGAAAGACACGGAGCCCGAGCTCGGACCCCCGGGGAGGGAGAGACGGGGACGGGAATCCCCCGGATGGAGTGGCCGGGTGGGCACCGCTCCCTCCCGCCGCACCTGCCCCTGGCACCGGCCCACGCTCCAGCCGCTCACCTTCTCGTGGAGAAAATTAAAAAAAAAAAAAAAAAGTCCTTTCACTGGCAAAAAAACATTCAAGTTGGCAAATATTTGCTGCCCTCCCTCCTCCCCTCTCCAGAAACACTCGATGCCTTTTGCATTTATCACTACTGACCTACATTTCTTCCTCCCCCCCCCCCCCCCCCCCCCCCCCCCCCCCCCCCCCCCCCCCCCCCCCCCCCCCCCCCCCCCCCCCCCCCCCCCCCCCCCCCCCCCCCCCCCCCCCCCCCCCCCCCCCCCCCCCCCCCCCCCCCCCCCCGCTCCACCACCACCCCCGGAGCCTTTCGGGAAGGCACAGCCTCCCCCTCTCCCTGAGATGTCCCCAGGGTCCCCCCCTCGGCGGGCAGGGGACCTGTCACGTCATGTCCCCGATCCTGCTGAGCCCATCCCTGGTGCTCAAGCACCCCCTCGGCATCAGCCACATTTCTCCCCCTCCTCTAGAGCTCCTCAAGCTCCGCCGCGGGACCCTTTGTGCTTCCCAAAGCAAACAGAGGCGGGAAGGTGCGGCCGCCGGCCTCGAGGATGCTCCCGAGGGAAATGGGGAAGGGGTGGGTGGGGTGGGGGGGTTGGCAGGGAAGGGGTTAAGCAGGTTATAAATTACCCATGGATGTGGAAATGCGACTGAGAGGAATAGAAAGCAAACTCTGCCTGCTGGATTCTTTGCATTTCTTGCCTCTTTATTTTTCCCCCAGGTCACTTTAAAAGGATGCAGGCAGTCGAGGCAGCCTCTCCTCCCGCTTTTCCCGGGGTTTGGGGTTGTTTTTCTTGTTTGTTTTTTACACCCTGGCCCTTGAGCCAGATGCTGTCTCCGTCCAAGGATTTTATGGAGCCGAGCTCTGGCTGGGAAATCAAGTAATTAGATTAATTCAGGGCCCGGGTGACACATGATAGAAGGTGATGGCTGGTGGGAAGCTGGACCGAGGATGCTCCGTGTGGGTTTGAGGATGTCACCGGGGTCACCCAGATCTGTCCTGGGGGAGCCACAACCCGCCCAGGCAGGGCAGGGAGTTGTTCCCCAGGGCCGAATCCTGCACCACAGCGGGGCAAGAGGCCCTGGGAACAGAGTCACACCAGGGGGGCAGCCGGACCGTGCCAGCCCCTCGGGACCCCCGTGCTGACGCCAACAGCCCAGGCTGGGGGTCCGAGGGGGGGTCCGGCACAGATCCTGCCTCTGGCCGGTGCCTGTGAGCATGACCGGCCCGTGGGCTGAGGGAGCAGCTTTAAAGGTCACTGTCAAAGGGCAGAGCTGACCACAGCTGCCACTGACCGGCCCGAGCGCTGACTCACAGACAGCGGCTCGGTCACCTCCGGCCGCTCCCGGACGGAGCCGGACACCACCCTGGCACTGCCCGGCCCTGGGGACCCCTCAGGGTTGGCTCTGTCCTCCCGCCTCGTGCCCATCCCACAGGCTCAGGTGCTGGGGAGGGCAATTGTCCCTGTGCCACCTGTGGCAGGTCCCACAGGTGACACGTGGGAGCGAGATCTGAGGCTCCCCTCCCCTGCTGATGCCACAGCCTCAAAGCCACCTTCTGGTGACCCCTTTGCCGCGTTCCCTCGGCCAGCTCCCCTCCCTGGGATCCCACCCATCCCTGCTTCCCAAAGGCACCGCGCTGAATTCCCGCATTCCGGGTGCGAGCCGAGGAGCTGGGCCAGGGGGGGATGGAGGAAGCAGACGGGGGAAGGGGGGTGGGCAGTGCAGGTGGGCAGCCGGGGTGGGTCCCGCTTCCAGCTCCGGAGGGGAGGGGGGAATTTCTCCTTTCCCCCTTCTCCCAGCGCCCACCGCTGGCTCCTGTCCCGGGGTGTCTTCCCGGGGGGATCGGGGCGCTGGGTCGGGATCGCGGGCGGCCGCCAGAGCCCCGGGGCGGCCGTGATTCACTCGGCCAGACCGCGGCCGCTGGGGCTGAAGTTTCTCAGGCTGGGTGGCTCCCGGAGCCTGACATTTTTGGGAAATTTCAACAGAAACAGTTCAGAAGCTTCCAAAAAACAGGACGATGGGAAAAGGCATTGTTTGGGCTCCCTCCCCCCTCTCGTTTTTTGTTTTTTTTTTTTTTTTTTTTTATTGTGTTTTCTAAGCCCTGCAATCCCTTGCTGGTGCCCAACACCTCGGAACCCCACGCAGTGTCACCCCCCCCCCCTTCCTCGTGTGACAACGGGGCTCAGCCCCCCTCACCCCCACCCGAGTCTGTGGGGCATCCAAGGCCACCCAGGTGTCCCCTGCCACCCTCCACACTGCGTGTCCAACAGGGATTGATGTCCCCTGTCCTCACAGCTGGGGACGTGCCACACTTGGGGACAGTGGCCTTGCCATGGACCAGAACCTGCTGTTCTGGGGGGTCTGTGACCTGTCTGGGGGTCTGCAAAGCTCTCAGTGCCACCGAGACCCCGGGCAGGGGGACAGGAGGGGACACTGGGGGGATGCCCAAAGGGGGTGGCTTTGCCCTGGTGCTGGTGGCACAACCGGACCTACCACCACCCCTGGGACCCCTGGGGACAAATGCAGACACAGGCTGGGGGGACTTGGAGCCACTTGGTGTGTTTTTTCCACTTTTTGGGGGTTTTGGGGAGGAAAAAACCAGAGATGATGGATTCGATATGAAACACCGGGATTTCTGGGATGATATTCCCGTTTTCACCCCCAAAATAAGAAATGACAAGGGTTTGGATCTTAGAGACGCTTCGAGCTGGGGGAGCCCGCGGGAGGGGGGGCCGGTACAGCGGCGAGAGCGGCCCCGGGGGCGCGGGAGGGTCCGTGGCGGCCGCGTGTGAGTCACCCGTGGGCCGGCCGCCCCGGCGCGGCTCTTACTCACCTACCGGGGGGGTCGGGGGGAGCGGGACACCGGCCCCGGGGCAGGGTAGGGTGGGGGGTCCAGCATCCCGCGGCGGCAGCGGGCACCGGGAGGGGGCCAGTCCCGGGGCCGGTCCCGGGGCCGGTACCGGAGCGGGGCGGGGGGGGCGGCGGGGCCGGTGGCTTTCTGCCCCCCCGGGGGCGGTCCCGGGGCGGGGCCAGGGCGGCAGTTGGGGCTTTGGTAACCGGGGGTTGCTCAGACTTGCTCGGGACTTCCCCGGACGTGCCGGTGCGCTCCGCCGCCCCGGGCACCGACGGGCACCGGAGCCGGCCATGCCTCCGCCGCCGCTGCTCCCGATGCTCCCGCTGCTGCTCCTCATCTGCCCGCGCCTCGCCCGCGCCGACCCGCTCGCCTGTGAGTACCGGGAGCACCGGGCGGCTCCCGCAAGGTGGGCGCGGGGCGGGCGGGGGTCCCGTCGGGGCCAGGCGGGCGCTGCGCGGAGCCCCCCGGGGCTCTCCCGTTCCGCTCTGTGTGGCCCGTCGCTCCCCGGCCCCGGCGTGCCGAACCCCCCGGGGCTCCCCCGCTCCTTCCCGTGTGTCCCGTCCTCTCCCCCCCCCCGCGGTCCCGGGATGCGGAGCGGTCCCTGGAGCGGCGGGGACACCGCCGGGCGCACCTCGGGGCTGCGCTTCGCCTGCTGCGGAGGGGAACGGAGACCCCCCCGCGGAGGGCAGCCAAGACCCCCCATCGCCCCCCGACAGGCAGCCGGGACCCCTCCTCCCAGTCCCCGCAGCCCAGCCGGGACCCCCCCGCCCCTTCTCTCCTCAGAGAACAATAGAGGAACCTTTTTTTGCTCCCCCCCCCCCATCCCCGAGAGCAGCGGGGGAACCCCCCTCCCCCGGAGCAGCGAGTGCTCCGTCTCCTCACGGAGAAGAGGGACCCCTCTCCCTGGGAAGGGCTGGTCCCCCCTTGCCCCCTCTCCCCGCCGTCCAGCCCCCCCCTCCCGCA
>NW_020956610.1:101586-171096 GCF_003031625.1 Empidonax traillii
CGCATCCCAGAGAACAATGAATCCCCTTTTCCCACCCAGAACAATAGGGATCTCCCTCCTTCCCCCACGGAGAACAATGACCATCTCCCCAAGCCCCCCACCCCCCAAAACCAAAATCCCTCAGCGGGGCTCCGCAGTGATGCCCAATTTGGGGGTCCCACCCGGCGGTGGCAGGTCCGGGAGGTGCCACCTGTGGGCTGAGCTGTGGGCGGCCTCAGCCCCGCGGGGATCGGGGTCCCCCCTCGCCAAGGCGGGGGGGACACAACGCGGGGGATCCCCCCTCCCCACGGAGCCCTAAACGCGACCGAGCCCCCCGTCCCACCCGCCGCCTCGTCTCCCCCGCTGCGGCCCGAGCCGGGGAGGGGGGCGAGATCCCGCTCCCCGCAGCAGGAAGTTTGGCTTCCTCCCTATGATGGGAATTTCTCAAGGCGATGGATGTTCCTCGCTCCGACTCGCAAAACGGGACCCGCCAAGAAAAGCCACCGCGGCTCCCGCGTCCCCTCCCCGGTGACACCGCGGGGTCCCGACCCCCCGACCCGCCCGCGTCCTCAACGAGGGGAGTCTTAAGAGCGCTAATTGGGGCAGGAATTGCCAGAGAAACGGGGGCTGGGGAGGAAAAAAAAACGCTCCAAAAATCCCTTTAGGGGCCGTTAACGCGAGCGGCCGAATCCCGGTGGGTTTCCAGCGGGAGCGGAGCCCACCCCGGTGCCCACCCCGCTGCCTGGAGGGCTCAATCCCACCGGGAACAGCGCGAGGCCTCGGGCAGACCCTCATCGGGGGTGACCCCGCACCTTTCTCCTCCCGGTTAGGGGCTCCCGGGGCCGGATTTTCCCCCCCCGGACCCCTCATTCCCCCCTTCCCCACGGGGGTCCGGGGCAGCGCTCGCCCCGCGGCCCCCTCGACGTGCGGCGCCGGGGAAAGGCGAAGCCAAATGTCCTTTTAGAGAGTGAAAGTTTCCCCTCGGTGCAGCTCGGGCGCGCTGGAATGCCTGGGCTTTTTATAAATCCCTCCTCGGGCCCAGGGATGGGCACGAGAAATGCCAGTCGGAGATGAGAAAAGTTGGGGGGGAGGGGGAGAAAAGAGTGGAAAACGGGGTGGAAAAGAGGGATCGAGCATTTCTGCCCTGCCTGCCCGCAAACCTCGTCGCTCGGGCTTTGGGAGAGCTCTGGAGATATACATGTTTAAATTTATTTTTCCTGTGGAATTCAGAGCTTCCCAAATTCCCTTTTGTTCTTCAAGGGCAATTATTTCTCTTTTTCCTTAACCCCCTGCACAGCTCCATAAATCTTTTTTAACTGCGTGATCTCCGACACTTATCGGAGAGGGGGTTTTTGGTTGGGGTTTTTTTTTTTTTCCCTTTTCTTTCCCAACTCCTTAAAAAAAAAAAAAAAAAACCAACTCCGATACGAAACTGAAATGAAATCCGGCCCTTCGGAAGAAAAGCATAAACGTTCCCGACACCTTGGAAATGTGGTTTTACTTTATAGCATTACTTAGCACCTGATCAGCATTTTTTTTTCTTTTTTTTTTTTTCCTTTTTTTTTTTTTTTTTTTTTTTTTTTTTTTTTTTTTTTTTTTTTTCAATAGAGAAAGCCATAAAACCCCCGAGCAGGTATTTTTTCCTTGCAACTTGCACATTCCACAGGCTGCCTTGTGTCTCTCCGGCCCTTTCCCCCTCCGATCGGAAAACTTCACACTTTTCCCTTTTAAAACACATGTTTTCGGCGCCGTGGCTGCGCAGAGGGGGAAACAATCCAGGGGAAAAGAAAATAAATATATATTTATATGTAATTGGCCCCTCCAGAGGCTCCTGCTTGAAGGAGGGGGGAAAAAAAAAGAAAAAATTCCAGGGGAAAAAAAAAAAAAGAAAAGAAAAAAAATAGAGAGAGAAAATTGGCCCCTCCGGAGGGTCCCGCTCGGAGGACGGGAAACGTGTCTGGTTTTCGGTGCTCGTGTGTGTTTCTGGGGCTGTTTAGATTAAGATTTGGGAGAATTAGGGCTTGGAGTGCTGGGTCTGTTACGGGCAGAGCCGGAGCAGCTCCGGGCTCGGCTGGTGGAGGAGCTGGAGCGAGGTGGGCTCGTTGGCAGAGCAGGGCGATGAGTTTTTTGGAGGCCTCGCCGGCCTTGGGAAGGGTTTGTTTTGGGGGATGGATCCACATCACCTATGGATGCTCGGGGTATCCCGACCAACCCATGGATACTCGGGGTACCCCAGAGTACTCAGCACCAACCCATGGACGCTTGGGGTGCCCTGGGGTCCTCCAAAGTATCCAGCACCAACCTATGGATGTGTGGGGTGCCTGTACCAATCCATGGGTTCCTGGAGCACCCTGGAGTACCTGGCACCAATCCATGGATGTTTGGAGTACCTGGCACCAATCCATGGATGTTTGGAGTACCCCAGAGTATCCAGCACCACCCCACGGATGGTTGGGGCACCCCACACCACCATCTCCCAGACGTTTTTCCCCCTGGATCCCCTTCCTCCCACCCCACCGGCCTCCCCCCCCCAAACACGGCGGGAACCCCTAATTAAGCATCTGGGGCTTAACGAGGCTGTCGGAGCGGGGATTGTGCCGGGTGGGAGCCGGCGGGGACCCCTCCTTGGGATCCCCGCGGCACAACAAGGGTCCTGGAATGCCGGGTGGGAGCCGGGGCGGGCGGCGGGCGCTGAAAGCCGATCGGGGCCGGGAGGTCGGAGGGGAGGGGGAGGTCGCGGCACTTTCCGGGAGGTAATTTGGGATTATTAGCCCGGCGCGTGCGGATGGAGCCGATAAGGCTGACGGACACGGAACACCCCGGAGCGCGGCCGGGGGAGCCCCTGGAAGCCTTTGGAAGCCTCGTGGTGGGGCAGCCCCGGGATAAACCGGGGGTGGGGGGTGTTCCCGTGGCCAGGGGATTTGGTGGGATGAGGTGGGATGAAGCGGTTCCCGGCCCTCAGTGGCCCTTGGGAAAGCAGGAGGAGAGGAGGGGAAAAACCCCCCCCAAAACCCTTCGATTTTCCATCTTCTTTTTTTTTTTTTTTTACAATCTTTTTGTCCCGACAAACTTCCAAAGCCGCAACCCAGCCCTGCCCCAGCCCCGGGGAAGGAAAAAAAAAAAAAAAAAAAGGCTTAAAACAGGTATAGAAAGCGCTTAGAAAGGCAGAAAATAGATTTAGAGATTAAAATAGATATTAAAAGTGTTTAGGTAGATAGGAAACGTATTTGGGTATCAAAGTAGATATAAAGTGTATTTAAATAGATAAGAATGGATGTGTATTTAGATGTGTGTTTGGATATAGAATAGATATAAAAGCTATTTAAATAGATATAAAAGAGATATCAGATGCCTTCAGATATAAAATAGATATAAACTTGCATAGACAAAGAACAGACATAAAATGTATTTCAACCAATACAAAACGGATACAAATTTGGAACCTTCAACACAAATGTAATGAAATAAACATCTTTACATCGATGTAAAATAGATATAAACGCATTTAAATCGATGTAAAATAGAGATGCGATGATTTAAATCGATATAAAAGAGATAAGCAGTGATTTAAATTGATCTGAAATAGATAAGCAATGGTTTGAATTGATGTAAGAGAGATATGTGATGGTTCAAATTGATCTGAAGTAGATAAGCCATGGTTTGAATTGATCCAAGAAAGATATGCAATGGTTAAAAGCTATATAAACCAGATACGTGATGATCTAACTAAATGTAAAATAGATAAACAATGCATTGAAATAGATCGAGAATGTATTTAAATAGGTATAAAATGCATTTATATTGGTACGAAACGCATTTAAATGGCTACAGAAGACACACAAACCTCCTTAAATTACCTAAAATAGGTAACAAAGACCCCTAAATTATCTAAAATAGGCACAAAAGGGCACCCAAAAAGCCACATTTAACCAACACAGGCCCCCCCCCCCATAACTGACATTTCCCCCCCTTCCCTGTCTCTCCGGCTGCAGACCCCGCCGTGATTTCCCCCCAAGACCCCACCCTGCTGATCGGCTCCTCGCTGGTCGCCACGTGCACGGTCAGCCCGGACTTTCCGCTGAAAGCCGAGGACCTGTACTGGACCCTGAACGGGCGGCGCCTTCCCGCCGCCTCCTACGCCACCCTCGGGCCCTCCACGCTCAGCGTGGCCCTCGCCCGCCTCAACGGCTCCAGGCAGCAGTCGGGGGACAACCTGGTGTGCCACAGCAGAGACGGCGGCATCTTGGCCGGCTCCTGCCTTTACGTTGGACGTACGTTGGGCGCGCTCGGCATCGGGGGCGGCGGGGGGCTCCCCGGGACGCCCCCCTTGGGTCTCGCCAAAAAAAGGGGTCGCCGGGAGCCGCTCGGGGCCGAGGCTCCCCCACCCTGAGAGAGAGAAAAAGAGAGAAAGTAGAGAGAGGGCCGGTTTCGGCAAAGCCTCGGTTAAAACGCGCTTGTCCGAATCAATAACCGTAAGATTTTATCTCCGGGGCTATTTTTAAAGGGCGATGCGGCGTCCCGGGAACACGGAATCCGAAAGGGGAATGCGGCCCGGGGTTTGTTTTTTGGGTCGCTACAGTCCCAGGAATACAGAGGCTTAGCTGGGAATGCGGCTCGGGTTTGGTTTTTGGGTTGCTGTGGCTGGGGAGAAAAAAAAAAAAAACACCAAAAAAACCAGCTCTGGAACTTCTTATTTTTGTGTTTGGTTTTTTTTTTCTCTCCCAGTACCCCCAGAGAAACCGGTCAACATCACTTGCTGGTCCAAAAACATGAAGGACCTGACCTGCAAGTGGGCGCCGGGGACAGAAGGAGAGACCTTCCTGCACACCAACTACACCCTCAAGTACAAGCTCAGGTGTGTGTTCGCCTTCGTTCCTGTTATTGTTAAAAATGCTGCTTGGGATTTAATGGGAAATAGGCAATGCAGTGCCCGAGGCCTCCTGGCTGGCCCCTGTTTTTGGGGGGTGGTGCTGGTGTGAGGAGTTTTTTGGGCCTCACAGTGCTGGGCAGGAGGAGGAGGAGGGTGAGGCCCTGGTTGAGTTGGCACCAGTTGGCACCAGTAACACAATTCCAGCAGTGTGGAGCGGCAGGCGAAGGAGTCATGGGGGATGGGGTGGGCACCCACAGCTCCCAGTGGTGCCGGTACCGGCTCTCACGCCCTGCCCGCAGGTGGTACGGCCGGGACAACACCTGCCAGGAGTATCACACAGCCGGGCCCTACTCCTGCCACATCCCCAAGGACCTGGCCCTCTTCACGCCCTACGAGATCTGGGTGGAGGCGTCCAACCGGCTGGGGGTGGCCGTGTCCGACGTCGTCATGCTGGACATCCTCGACGTGGGTGAGCCAGGCTGGGCGCGTCACCGCGTCACCCGTGACCCCGCGGGGAGCGGGAGGGCTCAGGGATTGGGGGAGGTGGGGGGTTTAGGGTGGGCCAGCAGGAAATGGGCGATATGTGAGCGGAATTGCTCCTAATCGAATTAGGCTGCTTGCTGCGGGTGGGTTTTCCATCTGCGGCTCCTTAACCCCGGCGGCCCCGCGGCGCTGCCCCGTCCCCGCAGTCACCACCGACCCGCCGTCGGACGTGCACGTCAGCCGGGTGGGCGACCTGGAGGACCAGCTGAGCGTGCGCTGGAGCTCCCCGCCGGCCCTCAAGGATTTCCTCTTCCAAGCCAAGTACCAGATCCAGTACCGGGTGGAGGACAGCTCGGAGTGGAAGGTGGGTCGGCATCGCCGGTGCCGGTGCGGGATCGCCGACCTGGTGCGGGTTTTCTCACATCTCCTCCCTCCCCAGGTGGTGGATGACGTGGGCAACCAGACCTCCTGCCGGCTGGCCGGCCTGCGCCCCGGCACCGTCTACTTCGTCCAGGTGCGCTGTAATCCCTTCGGCATCTACGGCTCCAAGAAAGCCGGGATCTGGAGCGACTGGAGCAATCCCACGGCCGCCTCCACCCCACGCAGCGGTGAGTGCCGCCAGCACCGCTCTGGGGGGTGCCCATGGCGCTGTGCTCCCCCCAGGACGTGCAGGGGGGCCCCTCCCCGCTCCGTGCCCAGCACCTGGATTTCTTGCAAAGGAGCCAATTCAGAGCTGGGAGCCAAAACCAGCTCGGTTTGCTCTCGCCCCTCGTTACTCACGAGGGGGAGGTTGAGGCGTATCCCCCCCCCACCGTGCGGTGCTGACCCCCTTGTCCCCACACTGACCCCCCTTGTCCCCACACTGACCCCCTTGTCCCCGCAGAGCGAGGGGCGGGGGGCTGCGACCCCAAAGGCGGGGAGCAAAACACGACGCTGCGGCGGGAGCTGAAGCAGTTCTTCGGGTGGGTGAAGAAACACGCCTACGGCTGCTCCAACCTCGGCATCAAGCTCTACGACCAGTGGCGCGTGTGGCTGCAGAAATCCCACAAAACACGCAACCAGGTAGGTAAGGAGCCTTTTCGCACTTCTTCCCCCCCTCCCCCGGCTGGGTGGGCACGGGGAGGTGGGGGATGTGGGGTGACCCCCCCATACACACCCCAGGGATGCTGGGGGGTGACGCCGACCCCGGGGCGACGCGGGGCTCTGCTCCTCTCCGCAGGTTCTTCCCGGCGATAAGTTGTAGCCCGCGGGGGACCGAGCGCCGGCAGGATGGGACGGGGCGCCCGGCGCCCACCCGGGACCACCCGCGCCCGCCCCGGCCCCGCCGTGGGGGAGCAGGGAGGCGGCCGGGGCGCAGCACGGCCCCGCAGCCCTGGGGGCCGGGCTGGGGTGAGGTTGGGGGGCCGGGCTGGCCCAGCCCCGGGAGCCCCTCGCGTGCCGCTGGCCCCAAACCGCGGCCCCCCGCGCCCCGTGGCAGCGAGGGGAACCCCCGGCCTTGCCAGGCCAGGGGGGACACGGGGACTTTGCTCCTCAACCGCCAGCCAGAGCAGCCTCTGGGATGAAAGGGGCAGTGGGGGCTCCCCGGGTGACCCCCACCCTCGCCGCAGTGCCCCCCGGGGAAGCGATTTTGGCTGTTTTCCCCCCGGGGATCCGCGTGTGGGTGCACGGGAAGGGCTCCGTCCGCGGGGAGCCGCGCGGGCTGATTGGAGGCTGCTGGGGTTTGCCCAGTGCCTGCTCCAATTTTGATTCAAACCAGCCTTATTTTGGTTCCATTTCAGTCAATTAGGAACAGATTTAAGCTTAATGCCAATAAACCTCTGAAACCCCACCGGGGTCTGCGTCAGCGGAGCGGCAGCGCTGCGCAGGGACGGGGATGCAGCGGGCAGCCAAATGGGGCCCGTGGCCCTTGTCACCCCATCCCGGGGCTCCCAGGGGACCCAGCCAAGCTGGAAGGGGTGGCACTGGGGCAGGGGGGACCATGTGACCCCTTCAGATCACACCACTCAGCCCAGTTCCACAGGGACAGGTTTATTTTGGATGACCGTAGAAAAGGCACCCACGGAGCACCAGCGCTGCTGTGGGGTTGGGGGCACAGCTGATCCCCAAGATGGGGTTTGGGGGGGGGGGCTGCTGCCTGTGGGCCTCCAGCAGGCAGCAAAGGCAGTGCCCACCTCGATGGGAGTCAAAGCAAGACACTGCAGGTC
The DNA here is from genome assembly GCF_003031625.1 of Empidonax traillii. Taxonomy (NCBI): domain Eukaryota; kingdom Metazoa; phylum Chordata; class Aves; order Passeriformes; family Tyrannidae; genus Empidonax; species Empidonax traillii. The sequence continues at coordinate 109,123 of NW_020956610.1, forward strand.
GTGGTTTTCCTTTGGCACAGCCCCGTGGAGGGGAACCAGCCCTGTGCCAGACCCCTCTGCTGAGGGATACTCGGGATTTAGGGGCACCCCACTTCTCCCAGGAGGGGGTTTCTCCACCCCTTCCAGCCCGTGCTCAAGAAAAGGCGTCGAGAGGACGATGCCCACCTTGCCAAGGTGCCTGGGCGGCTGCACTGGGAGCGGGTGGGGGGCGAGCGGGGCCCCCGTTCCACCAGCCGGCCCCTCCAGCCGTTCCCACGGGGACACCCATCACTCAACCTCTTCCGAATCGTACTTGAGGTCCTGGAGAATTTCGCTGATTGCCTCAATGGTTTTAATTAGCCTACGAGAGCGGATGGAAACTATAAATAAAGCCCATATGGAGCGTATTATGTGGGCCGCCCTCGCCTTCCCCGCGCTGTTTATGAAACACTCAGCCCGGGGAGGCCGAGGGGACGCGGCCACGCAGCACCGCCAGACCCCGAAGGCACCATCTGGGCCCCCCTGGGCCACAGGGAGGGAGGGGAAGCGCAGGGAAGGGGCTCCTGGGCCGGACTCCACGACCCGCGTGGGTCCCTCCCGGCTCGGGACATCGTGTGATTCCGTGGGCTGGGGGGATGTTGCCACCCCAGGGCAGGGGGAGAAGGGAGATGGCTGCAGGGCTCCTGGGCTGGGGTGGGGGGCTGCTGCCACCCCAAAACGAAGGGGGACAGCGGTGGGGCCACCACCTACTTGTGCTTGAGCTCCTGCACCTCCTGCTGATGGACGTCCACCTCGGGCTGGTCCTGCGCCTGCTGCCGGGCCAGCTGGAGCTGCGCCGTCTGCAGGAGGGGACACCATGGGAGCCGAGAGACACCCCCAAACACACCCCAGGGACCCCCCATTCCCCCCCCCCCAGCCTGGCACCCACCAGCTGCAGCTTCTCCTGCTCCCGTTCCTGGAGCCGGGCCAGGTGCTGGGCCAGGTCGGGGCGGCCCAGCTCGTCCCGCAGGCGCCCGGCGATGCCCAGCACCTCCCGGGAGATGCCGCTGAAGGCCACGGTGACCTCGTGCACCAGCTGCCGGTACCGCGGGAAGTCATAGTGGGGGGCACTGCTCAGGTACGCCTGGTGGCCCCTGCGGACAGGTGAGGGGTGGGGAAAGCCGCTGTCACCACATTTGGGGGGCCACCGGGATGGCAACACCCCCAGATCCTCGTTCTGCCAAAGCTCCTTTTGCCACCCGCCACGGGCAGCGCCGGGAGGGCTCTCCTGCCTTCTCCTCCTGCCTGGATTTGGCAGCTCCCCCGTGACCAGGCAGCCTCACCCCCCGCACGGGACTTGGAAACTCCTTTTTTTTTTTTTTTTTTTGGAAGGGGTGTTGTTTTTTTTTTTTTTTATCCTTTTCACTCGTGAAGCCCATCGTCTCCTCTTGGACGCTAAAACAGGATTCAGGTGTCCAGCACAGCGTCCTGCTGCCAGCTGGAGCTCATCAGCCAGGTCCCAGAGGGATGCAAAATAATCAGGATGGGGGATTTGGTTCCTTTTGCCGGGGATTCGGTTCCTTGCTGGGGATCCCTTGCCGCGGGAGGTTTCCCGCATGCCCCCCGCCCACTCCGGTGGGTGCCGCCCCCCCCGTGTGCCCATCCCCGCGGTGGTGCCGGTACTCACTCCTCGAAGAGCCGGTAGGTTTCGACCCTCTCTCCCTGGAGCACCTGCAGCCGCTGCAGCAGAGCCTGCACGGCCTCGCCCGTCTGCGGGACACAAGGGGACGGTGGCAGTTGGGGACACGATGACACCGGTGACCCGGTAACGGGCTCTGGCGCCAGGAACCCCCCCCATCCCGCTCCTCGCACACTGGGAATCCCCAGCCTTGCACACAAAAAACCAGCGGGCATCGAGACACCCCTCCCACCACCCTGCCCATGCCCCGGGACCCCCCGGACACGTGCCCGCCATACAACCGGCACCGGGACCCCCCATTCCACTCGTGCGTGGACCGGCTCGGTCCAGGGACCCCCCTCCACCTCGCTGCCCGCTCACCAAGAGCCCCCCTTTCTGCGTGTGCCCGGTCCGGCACCGAGACCCCCCCAACACCGCTCCGCTCCCGCACCGGGACCACCCCGTCCACTCGTGCCCGGTCCGGGCCGGCACCGGGACCCCCCCGTCCCGCTGCCCACGCACCGGGACCCCACACCAATGCGCACACAACGCAGAGGGGCACCGGGACCCCCCACTCCCATCCGGAGCCCCCCTCGCCGTGCCCCGGGGGCCGCTCCCCGCCCGCTCCCGCTCCCGGTGCCGCTCACCATGGCCCGGTGGCGGCCGCGCGGTGCAGGCCCGGGGCCCGCGGGGCGGAGCGCGGTTCCACCGCCCCCTGCAGGCACCGGCAGGCAGTGCCCGTGCCCTGCCCGGTCCCCGCTGTCCCCTCCCCGCTCCCCGGTCCGGTCCGTGTCGTGTGCGGGGGGTTCCCGGTGGGTGGGAAGGGGGTTCTAGTGGGGTCCCGGTGCTCGTCTGTGTGCTGTGCACATGGTCAGGGTGGCAGCGGGTGGATGGGCAAGGGGTGTGTGGTGGGGTCTTGGTCTGGTCCATAGACAGGGGGTCCCGGTGCCCACCTGTGTTGCGTGTGCATGGAGGGGGGTCCCAGTGCCAGTCTGGGTACATGTGAGTCTGGGGGCTTGTGGTGTGTGGCCAGTGGAGTGGGGAGCGAGCTAGACACAGGGATGTGGGTGATCCCAGCACCCATCTGTGTTGGTAACACACAGTGGCAGGCCCAGTGGGTGGGCAGGGCGGTTTTTTTTGGGGTCCCAGTGCCAGTCTGGACCTTGCACTAGTGACTGTGGTGTCCCAGTGATGGTCCAGTCCATGACTGCAGGCACCGACCGCCACCACTGCCACCTCCATCCCTCCCTGCTTCCCTCCCTCTCCTTTATTCAAAACCACACAACTCCTGGTAAAAAACCACCAGAAAACGGGGCTGAGCACTGCAACACTTTTATTGGTCAGCACAGGCAGGGCCGGTGGCTCTACTTGACCTTCTTCTTGGGGCGCAGGTTGTTGGTGTGCCCGCACTTCTTCTTGCGGCAGTTGACGGCGCGGGGGTGCAGGCGGGCGTAGCACCTGGGAGGGGGGAGACACACACAGGTCAGGACACAGCCCCGTGTCCCTGGAGAGGGGGACAGGGAGCAGAGGGTGCTGTGGGAAGGGGGACACCCAGGGGGACGCACTTGCGGCAGATCATCTTGTCGCAGTTGTACTTCTGGGCGAGCTGGCGCAGGGAGGGCTCGATGATTCCGCCCCGCAGGCGCAGCACCAGGTGAAGGGTGGACTCTGGAAGGAGAGATCAGTGTCATGGCAGGGTCAGGGAGCACCTGGCACCCCAAAAACAGCCCCCCCCCCAAAAAAAAAAAAACCCAAATGGGGGTCCAGGGAGCACCTTTCTGGATGTTGTAGTCAGCGAGGGTGCGGCCATCCTCCAGCTGCTTCCCCGCGAAGATCAGGCGCTGCTGGTCGGGGGGGATCCCTGTGGAGGAGAATCACCGTGGTGGGGGCACTGGGGGACCCCCACGGGGCTGCCCTGCCGCTCCCTTGGCCCTGCCCTGCCGGTACCTTCCTTGTCCTGGATTTTGGCCTTCACGTTCTCGATGGTGTCATTGGGCTCCACCTCGAGGGTGATGGTTTTGCCCGTCAGGGTCTTCACGAAGATCTGCATCTTGGCACCGTTTTTGTCTGCGGGGGAGCGGTGGCTGCGTCAGGCCCTGGCTGGGCCCGGAGGTCCCGGTGTCCCCGCGCCCACCCCTAGCGGGGACTGACCCCTCAAAAACCCCATTCCCAGTCCCTGAACCCCCATTCCTGAGCCCCTGGTCCCTCACCCTGGGATCCAGCCCACATCCCGAGATCCAGCCCACTCCACGAGACCCAGTTCCCCCCTCGCGGAATCCGGGGCCCATCCCGGGATCCCTTTCCCCCCTCCCGGGCCCCGTTCCGCATCCCGGGATCCCGTTCCCCCCTCCTGGGCCCCGTTCCCCATCCCGGGGTCCCGTTCCCCATCCCGAGGTCCCGTTCCCCATCCCGGTGTCCCGTTCCCCATCCCGAGGTCCCGTTCCCCATCCCGGGGCCCCGTTCCCCATCCCGTGATCCCGTTCCCCACGCCGGGCCCGCCGCCCCGCGCGCACCCGCGGCCTCGCTGCGAAGGGAAAAGGGGAGGCGGGACCGGAACCCGCCGCGGCGTCACTACCGGCGGTGACAGCGGGGGACACCGGCACCGCCCCCCGGGGGTGGCACCGGGACCGCCCCGTCCCTGCCGGGGGGACACCGGGACTGCCTGTCCCGGTACCGCCGGTCCCACGTGGCCCCGGGACCAGCCCCACGGACCCTGGACCGGGCTCATACCGACCCCACGACCACAGCCCCGGACCGGCCCCAAACCAGCCCGGGATGGGCCGGCACCGACCACATGGCCCTGGCACCGGCCCCGTGGCCCCCAGACTGGCCCCACACTGACCCCACAGCCACGGGACTGGCCCCAAGGCCTGCCCCAAACCGACCCCACAGCCACGGGACTGGCCCCAAACCAGCCCCACGGCGCCAGGGCCAGGGCCACACTGACCCCGTGGACCCCAGCCTGGCCCCGTGGCCATGGGACCAGCCCCAAACTGACCCTGGGACAGACCCCACGGCCACATGATCAGCCCCACAAGTGACCCTACAGCCCCAGGAGCAGTCCTAAACCCACTCCAGCCCCCCACTCTCCCCTCAGCCCCCCACAGGCCATGGAGATCCCAGGCCCAAGCTCCACCACACCAAAGTGGTGGAGATGAAGAAGGACCTGGGCAGCATCTTCCCAGGAGGGAACAGATTCGGGTCCGCCTGTGGGGTGCCCTGCAGCACCACGTGAGGGGCTGAGCTATGAGAGCCAAAGGGAAACCCCCCCTTCTGGCTCTTCCCACAGGTGTGAAACACAGCATGAGTCCACCAGCACCACGGACAGACCCCCGGGAGAGCCAGAGCGATGGTGGGAACGCGTTCCTTAAGGAAAAAGAATCAACCAGCTGTGCCCCAAAACGGCTTTTTCTGCACCAAAACCCACGTGGCTGGCGGGGTTCGGCCGCTCTCCTGAGCGCAGAAACGAGGAAGGACAAGAGGCGTTTCCAACCCAGGATTTACTGATTCCCCCCGAAGCGAGGGGTGGGTTTACACCTCTCAGTGGCAGTTTAGAGGAGGAAAGGCAGGCAGCGCCTTCCTCCCCTCGGCTTCTCTCCCAGCCTTCGCTTCCCTCTTCCCAAAAAAAAAAAAAAAAAAAAAGCAACACACAAATATAAATACAGGATAGAAAGTTCTCTGGGGGCAGGACCCGACTCCTCCTAGTCCAGGCCGTTGGCCGTGTCCTCGTCTGTGAGACTCTGTCCGTTCACGGCCGGCACGTCGTACTGGCCCTGGGATAAATCCTCGAAATCCTGGCTCGTGGTGGGGGAGATGACATCGGGGCTGGTGTCACAGGACTCCGTGCTCTGCTCAGAGGTAGCGATGGTGGTTGTGGTGCTCTTGGGGACGGGGTCGAAGTCGTCGTCGTCCTCCAGGATGGGGGATTCGTGGATGTCTGGAAAGGGAGGAGGCAGGCGTTAGTTCTGTGGCAAGGGATGCCCCAGGAGAGCAATTCCCAGAGTCTGCTGGTAGCAGGAATCGAGCAAAACCACACCAGCACATAAACTAGGGGCTGTTTGTAACTTCTTTCAACTGCATTTAATAGGACCAAGGAGTTTTGAAAGAGTTTTTTTTGTCTTTTAGAGCAGCAGCCACGGGCCAGCAAGTGCCTGGAGGTCTCACTGGCTTCTCCTCATTCCCAAGAGACACCTTGTGTGTTCTTTGTGACAGGGACTCTTCCCATAGGAGGAAAACTGAGCACGGAGTGACAGGACAAGGGGGAATGGCTTCCCTCTGCCAAGGTAAAGGTTAGATGGGATACTGGGAAGGAATTCTTGGCTGGGAGGGTGGGGAGGGGCTGGGATGGAATTCCCAGAGAAGATGCGGCTGCCCCATCCCTGGAAGTGTCCAAGGCCAGGCTGGAACAACCTGGGATGGTGGGAGGTGTCCCTGCCCATGGCAGAGGGTGGCACTGGATGGGCTTTAAGGTCCCTTCCTGCCCCAAACCGTCCCATGATTTTATGAATTCACACATCAGGAGTCACTCACTGCTGAAAGCCTCGGGGTACTGCTTCGCCAGCTTCCCTTTGAGTGCCCTGGGGAGGAGAGATTGAGCTGAGTCCCTGGGGAGCTGAGGGATCCAGGGTTGAGCTGCCCCACCAGCTCCCTCCACTCTCCAGCATTTATGGACAACGCCAGGGGGTTCCTCAGGGCTCCCTCCCCACCCTCCATGACCATCCCCATCCCCTCTCCCTCCACATTGTGTGTTTCTGAGTGGTTTTGCGACCACCTGAGGGAGCACAGACCCTCCTGGCCAGACCAGAACTGCGGAATCCCAAAGCTCCAGCCTCCACAGCTCCCCTCTCCAACAAATTCCACTCCCAGTATCCCCCTGAAACTCCGACTCGTGCCCTGCTTTAACACCCCCACACCCCACCCAGCCCCTGCCGTGCCGCGTTCCTGCCCCTTCCCCACCGGATCCTTCGGAAGATGCTGTCCAGGTCCTTCTTCATCTCCACCAGGGTCCTGGTGTGGTGCAGGAACCGCTCGTTCATCTGCTGCATCCTCACACTCGACAGGTTGTTGAAGTTGAGCAGCATCTCGTTGGTCTTCTCGAACCGATCCAACCTGGAGGGGTGGGGAGGGGAAGGAGGGGAAGCACACGGAGCTCGGCAAAGACTACCCCCCTCTCCCGGGGGAGACTCCTGGTGCCCCCCCCGCCCCCGGGGCCGGTTCCCCCTCCCCGGTCACTCACATGTTTTTCTGGGCCAGGATGATGGCGTTCACGTCCTCGGCGTTCACCATGCCCAGCACCCGCCCGCAGAACACCTGCGAGGCCGTGGGCTCCATCGCGGCCTGCGGGATCGCGGGGGGCGGCTCAGCCGGGGGAGGGGGTCGGGAGACCCCCGCGACCCCCCGGTAACGGAGACACCCCCCCCCCCTCCACATCCGCGCTACCCCCCTCCGCCTCGCCATGCAACCAGCACCAGAGTTACAGCCCTGCCCGCTCCCGGGGCGGCCCCGCACGCCGGTACCGGGAGGTACCGGGGGGTCTCCGCCCGTCCCGCGCCCGGTAGCGCCGCCGTTCCCGGGGCTCCCCCCGGGGACACGCGGGGCTGAGCCCGTCCTGGACCCCCCCCCCGCGCACCTGGGGGGGCCCGTCCCGCCGCTCTCACATGACGGGGCGGCGGCGGCACCGGGGGCGGCACCGGCGGCCGCTCCGCGCCGCTTCCGGGTGCGGCGGCCGCGGCGTCACGTGGGGGGAGCGACCCCGCGGCGTCACCGCTAAGGGACGGAAGTGCCGGACAGCGGCGGGGGAGAGGGTCAGGCCCCTCGCGGGCATCACGGGGCTGCGCCGGTACCGGTGGCGGGACTGACGGGACACCGGGGACACCCCCCCCACCCCGCGTCCCGCGCCGCCGGGGGGGAAGCGGCGGCCGCGCGTGTAGCGGCCCCTTTAAGGGGGTGGCGGGCCGCGCTGACGGGCGTGCTCCCCGCCCAATGGCGTCACGCGGTGGGCGGGCCGGGCCAATGGGAGCGCGGGGGCGGGGCCCGGCGGACGCGGGTCCGCGGGTCAGGTGGGAGCGGGCGGGGGGCGCGCGCGGCCGTCACGTGGGGGCGGGCGGGGGGCGCGGGGGGTCCCGGGGCCGGGACGGGGACCGGGGCCGCGACCCCCCCCTCCCCCGATCCCACCGCGCCCACCACACCCACCGGGCCCGTTCCTCCCACCCCCGGGCCCGATTCCTTCCCCGGCGCGCCGCCCTCTCCCCTGACCCTCTTGGCGCATCCCCTGCTCCCGGTGGGTCCCGGCGCTCCCCGTGTCCCTCCGGTAAGAGCAAGGCCCCACCGACCCCCGTCCCCTCTCCCCGCTCCAGGTTGCTCCGCCGCGATGGCGTCCAGCGGGGAGGGACCAGGGAGCGGCTCCCCGGACCGGGTGGGCACCGGCACCGAGCCGGCACCGGCGGCTGAGGCGGCCCCGCTGGACACGGCGGAGGATTTCGAGGTGCTGGAAGAGGAGGAGGATGATGATGATGACCTGAGCGAGCTGCCCCCGCTGGAGGACGTGGCCCGGCCGCCGGCCCCGCCGCGGGAGGATGCGCAGCCCCCCGAGCGGGGCGGGGGGGACGCGCCCGGGGACCCCCAGGAGTGGCTCGATGTTTTGGGTGAGAGCCCCGGGGGCGGGAGGGTGCTCGGTTCTGGGGCCTCGGGGACTTCCCCCGTGCTCTCGGTGCCATGAGGGCCGGCCAGGATCCAGGGCAGGGTGGTGGGGAGGGGTCGGGCTTTTCCCTCCTCACCGTGTCCTTCTCTGTGCCAAGGGAGTGGGTTGCTCAAGAAGAAGACGCTGGTGCCAGGCCAGGGGGTGGACACCCGTCCCCAAAAGGGCCAGGACGTGACAATCCGCCTGAAGGCCACGCTGGAGGATGGCACCGTGGTGGAGGAGGACCCTGCCCTCACCTTCACGCTGGGGGACTGCGACGTCCTGCAGGTCAGGGCTGGGAGGGGGCTCCTCTGGCTTCATCATCACTGTGTTTGCACCCTGTGGGGCAGGGCCTCATCTCAGGGGGCATGGGGTCAGTGATGTCCTGTTTTGTGGGCCAAAGTGGTCCCTCTGCCCTTCCTTCATGCTCCTCTCCCTGACGTAGGCCGAGTTAGCTGGGCTTGGAGCAGCCTGGTCTGGTGGAGGGTGGATGGGCTTTGAGGGGGTGGAACTGGGTGGCCTTTAAGGTCCCTTCCAACCCAAACCATTCTGTGATTCCCACGTTGTCCCCTGCAGGCTCTGGACCTGTGCGTGCAGCTCCTGGAGATGGGGGAGACGGCTTTGATCGTGTCGGACGCCAAGTACTGCTACGGCGCTCAGGGCAGGTGAGCAGGGTGGTCCCAAACAGGGCCGTGGGAGCTGCCCCTGCTCTCCTGGTGACAGCCCAGCTGGAAAACCTCAGGGACACCCGGCTCACTTGCCACGTCCTGCCTGGGAGGAAAGACGTGCATCATTCCCTCGCCCCCGTGATGCCTCCCTGGCTCTGATTTCAGCCCGGGGTCTGGTGGGGCTGCCGGGAGTGACAGTGGGCCCATGGATTTGTGCCTGTCCCCGTGCAGGAGCCCTGACATCCCACCCAACGCATCCCTCACGCTGGAGGTGGAGCTGCTGGCGGCTCGGGATGCGCCGGACCTGGAGCTGCTCAGCGGGAAGGAGAAGGTCCAGCTGGCCAACCGCAAGCGGGAGCGGGGCAACTACTTCTACCAGCAGGCAGATTACGTGCTGGCCATCAACTCCTACGACATCGCCCTCAGGATCATCGGCTCCAACTCCAAAGGTACCTGTTTTCCCCCCCCAAAACCCCAGCGAGGTTCCCCCCCGGGCTCCTGTCTTGCCCTAACCTGGCCCCGGGGTCTCGGCAGTGGATTTCAGCCCCGATGAGGAGGCCGAGCTGCTGGACGTGAAGGTGAAATGTCTCAACAACCTGGCGGCCTCGCAGCTGAAGTTGGACCATTACAAGGCAGCACTCAAGTCCTGTAACCTGGTGCTGGAGCACCAGCCAGAGAACATCAAGGCTCTCTTCCGAAAGGGAAAGGTGAGGCTGGGGTCTCTTCTCCGTGGCGTGACAGGAGACCAAGGGACAGACCTCAGCAAGGGGACAGAGGGACAGATCTCAACCAGGGGACAAACCTCAGCCATGCTGCTCAACCCCTGTGTTGCCCCCCAGGTCCTGGCTCAGCAGGGTGAATACAGGGAGGCCATTCCCATCTTGAAGGCGGCGTTGAAGCTGGAGCCTTCAAACAAGGTAGGCTGCAGGTGTGTGCCGCCCATAATCCCCCTGAGCTGGGGGTCTGCGGGGTGCTCTTCTCTTGTCTGTGTCCCTGCAAACCTCGGTGTCCCCCGTGGAAGGCTGAAGCCCCCCATGGCTGTTCCCAGCTCCAGGAAGGAAGGCTGGGAACAGCCCCAGAGTCTGGGGGACAATGCCCTTATGAAATGCGACATCCAAGCGTGGCTGGGCTGGCGGGTCCTTTATCTCCGTGTTGCAAGATTCTCTCACTGACCTTTGCTCCTGGCACTGGCAGGACTCCCTGCCAACCCATCCCTGCTCCAGCCATCCACGGGGGATGATGGTCCTGGCTGCTCCAGCTTCCCCGGGTGGCTCTGGCAGCTCGTGCCGCTGCTGCGGGAAGTGGGGCAGAGCCGAGTCCCCACAAACCCGCTCAGCAGCCCCGGGTGTGATTCACTGGGTGGTGGGAGCAGCCAGACCTCGGTCCAGCGCCCGGGCAGGGCGAGCTCTGGGTCAGGAATTTCCTGTCAGTTAATGATCAGCTGCAGGACCGGAGGCTTGGGAGGAATCAAAAAAACTGTGCCAGGAAGTGGCTGCCAGCAGGAGCGAGCCTGGGGAGGCACAGGGTTAGGGTGCTGCCTGCTTGGGGTCGAGCGAGGGGGGCTTGGCTCTCCAGGTGGGCTCGGGTCCGTCGTTGTGTCCATGTCTTTTCTGGGAGTTTCACCAAACCCTCAGGATTTGTGTCGTGACCCAGTGCCTGAAGGTCAGGGGTAGGATGGGGCACGAGCAGCACCCACGGGTGTGACCTGAGAGCACCCACAGAAGGGCGAGCAGGATCCCAAACCCTCCGCTTCCCAGCGAGGGCCAGGGTGGAGAGGGAGCAGCACCGGGAGCCGTTCCCTGTACGTCTCCAGCACGTCACCGGGCAGGGCAGCTGCTCCCCAGCCTGTTCCGATGGAGCTTTTAATTGGAGAGGGCTGGAAAATCCGAATGCCTGGCAGTGACGTTACCGGTGAAACCACAAGTACAGCAAATTACTGGGCTCTCCGGCTGCTGCCGGGGCTCCGGGGAAGTGGTGGGGCCTCTCCAGTCACAGCCCTGGTGACTCACAGGCCACGGCTACCGGTGCTGAAAGCACTCCAGAAATGCTGGGCTCCACCTGCCTCCGGCGAAGGAACAGGTTCTCTGAGGGTGTCACACCTTCCAGGTGTCGTAGGCATCCCTTCTCCCGGCCCCTCGGAAAACACGCGCTCTGGGGAGCAGGGGGGGATGCCGGTGTTTGTCCTGCACTGATGTTCCAGCCCTGGGGAGCTCTGAGCAGGAGCTTCCCGTCCTCCAGACAGCCGAATTCTCTCGTTGGAGGCAGCATTTCCCAGCGTGGCACGGCCTGGGGAACCCCCAGCAGAGGGCACAGCACGGCCGTGCCACCGCGACGTCCTTCCTGCCACCCTGCCGTGCTTGGCTCCCTGGCACTTCCTGCTGCTTTTTTGGGAGCCCCACACAGGACCCGGAGCTTTCTCCTGCCCCAGCTGGGCAAGTACAGACTGGCTCTGGGTCTTGCTGCAATCCCACTTCAGACCAGGCTGAGTTTAAGCCCACTTTCCCAGCCTGCTTCCAGACGCAAGTGGGAGAGCTCGGGTACGTCAGTCTGCAAGGCAGACAGTTTCCTGTCTCGATTAAAGGATAAACATCCATTCCCTGATGTCTGGCATCAGCCCTGGGCTCTGCTCCCTGCTGCCTGGCTTGAGTGGCCAAAAAGGACAGAGGTGCACTCGGACCCACAGGGTGTCCCATGCCAGCCTGGGTGTCCCATTCCAGCCTGGTGCAGCCCCTTGGCGCTGGAAAGTGGGGCAGGATGAGGCCATCACCCCCTCAGCTGCTTCTCAGCTCCTCCACGAAGTCCCTGCCCGTCCCAGGGCTGGTGGGACCTGCTGTTTGGTGACACCACAGGCAGGGACGGTGCAGGGCTGGTAACACCTCGCTCTCCTCCCCAGACCATCCACGCTGAGCTCTCCAAGCTGGTGAAGAAACACGCGGACCAGAGGAACGTGGAGACCGAGATGTACAGGAAGATGCTCGGGAATCCCAGCGCCTCCGGCACCCCCAGGAAGTGCAAAGACAAGCTGCCCTGGGTAAGGGCTGGTGCTGGGATCCTCGGGGGGGTGGGGATTGGGGATCCACGGGGGATGTGTCATTGCCCCCCAGACCCCCCCAGGGTGGGGGGGTGACACAGTGCTGCTCCTGGGCTGCGGGTGTGACCCCATGTGGGTGGGCTGTGTCCGGGCAGCGATCCCGCTGGGAACGGGGGGCCGTGCCCCGGGAGCCGTGCCAGGAAAACACTGATAACAGGCTGTGCTGGCTCCGTCCGCCGGATCCCGGCGGTGCCAGCTGGAGGGTCTGGACTTTGCTCCCAGCTGCTGCGCTCAGGAGCCCGAGCTGTCAGCTGGGCAGCCGGCGGCACACGCTGTCCCCGCGGGCGCTCCGGCCACGTGCCGGCGCAGCGCTCGCCTTTTTTGGGACGCCCCGTGCGGGATGCCGGGAGCCAGGGGCGGGCAGGCGAGGTGGCACCGTCCCTCCCCGTGCCACGGGCACGGCCTCCCCTCACCTCCCTGGCTCCCTCCTCCCACAGTCCATCCCCTGGAAGTGGCTCTTCGGCGCGACGGCCATTGCGCTGGGCGGCGTGGCCTTGTCCGTGGTCATCGCGGCGAGGAACTGAGGGCGGCGCCGGGGCGGCCCCTGGGCACGGGACCAGCGCTGGGCCGTGCCTCTCTCTCTCTCTGTCTCTCTCTATGCCGAGGGGCTCCCCCACCCCTTCCCGCGGACCGGCAGCTGCAGGAACACGGATGCTTTCTCTGCCGGAGGTGCCGGGTCTCCCTCCCGACATTCCCGGGCTGCGGGGATGGAGCCGCGGGCAGAGCGGAGACCCCCAGGCACCTTCTCGGCAATCGGGGGCTCAGCCCCCAGCCCTGAGCACGTCGGGGGGAGCGGGAGCTCCCACTCACCGGTACGCCGTGGCTGTCCCCATCCCGGGGGTCCTGCCCCCCTCGCCTCGGGGAGGCACGTGGAAGGAAGCTGGGCCGGCGGTGGGAAGGGAAGGGAAGCCACGTGGATGCGCCCAGGGGCAGGTGCAGCGACATTCCCCGTGTCCTGGGGGGCTCAGCCCTCCCAGAGGCTCCCACCCCCCTCCCCAGCACATCCCCAGAGCGTGCAATGCCCAAAGGAAGCCAAAGAAACCCGCGGCGGGAGGGATGGCAGGAGGGGAGCGCGGGAGAGCCCCTGTCTGGGCTGTCTCCTGTGGGTCCAAATTCTTGGGGGTCCCTCCCTGCCCTGCTGCTGCCTCAGCTCTGCTCGCAGGGGGGTTTGTAGCACTGTCCTCCCACCCCAAACTGACTGTGAACTTCCCAAATAAAGGACAATTCCTTCATGTCTAGGCCTCTTCATTGCCAGCCAGGGTGAGAGGGGACATTCATCTACACTGTCCCCCCTCTTGCCACACGCTCGTGGCTGCAGTGGGGGCCGGGAATGGCTCTGTTTAATTTGGGGGGGAAATTTTTATGGCCCCTACACAGCTGTAAGGCGGGAGGGAGCAGCTCCCATCTCCCATGGCTTGGGATGCCTGGCCCTGGAGAGCACAGAGATCTCTGCCTGGGGGTCCTGCTGGGGACAGGGGGGAGGGAAACCAGGGGACCACTGGTCCTGCTTGAGTGGGGGGCACATGGAGCCTACGGGCTGGGCCTGGGGGAGGTGTGGGACCCCAAATCCTGCTCAGGGGGGAGCTCGGAGCCCGCAGGGTGTTCCTAGGGGGGAGTCCACGCTCTGGGGGTCCCACGCCGGGAGTTCCCCCTCCCCGCGCCGCTCCGGCGTGCCAGACCACCCTCCCCAGCATGCCCCGCTCCCGCTCATTTACATATCCCCGCCTCCCCCTTTCGCGCCGCCCAATCCGGCGCCGCGCCCTCCCTCCCCTCCAGCCAATGAGCGGGCGCGCTGCCCGCCGCCTCGCCCCAGCAACAGGAGCCCCGCGAGGGGCGGAACCGGCGGCGCGGGCGCCTCATGAATAATTCATAAGGGGGGGCGTGGCCGGCGGCGGGCGGCCCCGGCGGCCCAGGCGCGGAGGGGGAGACGGTCCCAAGATGGCGGCGCTGCAGGCGGAGCGCGGGTACGGGCTGTCCTGCGGCCGCCTCGGCCGCGGCACCCGCGTCTCCGTCTTCCACGTCAAGCTCACGGAGAGCGCCCTGCGCGCCTTCGAGAGCTACCAGGCTTGTAAGGTACGGGGGGGGTCGGGGGGGGGGGGGGGGGGGGGGGCGGGGCCCCGGGCGGGGGGGGGGGGGGGGGGGGGGGGGGGGGGGGGGGGGGGGGGGGGGGGGGGGGGGGGGGGGGGGGGGGGAGAAGGAGAGGGAGAGGGCGGGCGGTCGCCACGAGGCCCCCGGAGGGGAGCCCCCCGCGGGGGTGTGGGGGGAGGTGGGTGTGTGGTGGGAGACGCTGAAGGGGTGCGGGAGCTCCTGCCCCAGCCCCCCCCCCACCCCACCCCGGTGAGTGACCGGGGAAGGCGGGAGGGGGGGGTTGGGGACGATCCCTCTGCCAGGAGGTTGGGGGAGACCGGAGGGGGCTCGGAACGCCCCCCGGTGTCGTGTGTGTGTGTGTGTGTCCCTCCATGGGCGTTTAGTGGGCCCCGCAGTGGGTAACCGGGGAGGAGGGGTCGGGATCCTCCGGTAAGTGCCTGAGGGGCACCGGGAGGGGTCGGGGTGTGTGCCCCCCCCCCCCCTCCCGGTAGCTCCTGGGGAGACCCCAATGTGCCCCCCGCGATGGGTAAAGGGGGGACCCCAATGTGCCCCCCCCCCCCGTGCGTGAAAGGAGGACCCCAACGTGCCCCCCCGGTGGGTAAAGGGGGGGGTCCCCAATATGTCCCTCTAGTCCTTAAAGGGGCGACCCCAATGTGCCCCCCACCGTGGGCGAAAGGAGGACCCCAATGTGCCCCCCCCCGGTGGGTGACGGGGCCCCCACGCCCCGCGGTGTCGGTGCGGGGGTGGGCGCTCGGTGTCCCCCCCCGGGAGGTGACGGGAACTGCCGTCAGTGCCCCTGAGTGTCTGGGGAAGGGGGGGGGGTTGGAGGGACGTCGATGCCCTCCCCGTTCCCCCGGTGAACGTGACGTGGGTTTCCAGGACCGGGAAGAGGGGGGGGAGAAAGGGGGGCCCACCCCCGGTGCTGCCATCCCGGACTGGGTGGGGGGTCCCTCCCTTTGCTGCCCCTTCCCCAGGGCACCCGGTTGTGCCCCCCTCCCCCCGCCCCGGGTGGGAAGGGGGGCAGGGGGAGGAAGGGAGGCACGTTCAGGCTGGGGCTGTATTTTGAAATTTCCAGATTGTCTTTTCCGAGCGATTTCCTTGAAATGCATCCAGAGAGCTTATTAGTCATGTAAATAAAGAACGATGGCAGTGCTCGGCGGCAGCGGCAGGCGTTGGGATGGACCGGAGGGGGGGTTTCAAAACTGTCGTTTTTCAGTGCAATTTTATTTTATTTTATTGTGTTGTATTTTTATTTCTTTCCGCCTCTGATCCTGCGACGAGCATTTCTGTCTCCTCACCTTGGCTGGGGGAAGCTGGGAACCTAAACCCGTTTGTCATTAGGAGCGTCCTGCCTGCCAGCTTCTGTAGGATAAACCATATGTTGTCACAACACTATTTTTAATTTAGGGTGTTGGTTACATCACATCACTGAATTGGGCAATCTCTGTATGAGGACGAAGGTAATGACTGTACCAGGGTTTATCAACTTATATTTTAATGAGTGTTTATCAGCATTATGAGAAGTCAGTAGCAATAAGTGACTCGGGTAGACTGAATTATTGGCTTTCTTTTTTCTTCTGAAAATGAAATGAATGGTCCATATAATTCTTGCCTATATATCAGGAAAGCCTTCTCTTTTGGGGGAGGGAGAGTAGGAAGGCTGCAGGCAGCTGCATTAAATATTTTGGGAAGCTATTCCGAGTCCGTGTCACACATGAATAGTGGTGTTTATTTTCTAAATGAAGCCTGGGCTCTGGATTGTTTGGTGGCCAACGGCCACTAATGAACTTTGCTTCCTTCACCGCCACCCAAAAGAGAAATACTCAGAGGCTCCTGGTGATTAACTGGGCAGGAAGGGATAAGGGCAGAAGAGCTGCTTGTTTGTGTAGTGAATAACGCAACAATTAGTGGGCTATTAAACACATATGCTCATTCTGCATGGGTTCTATAAACAGTTTCTCCAGCTTGTTGAACGTCTGGGCTTCCTCGGAAGCGCCCGGCCATGGCCATGCCAGGAACCGCCCCCAACACACCTTTGCAGTGTGTGTTTGTCCAGCCCAAGCTCCGCTTTTAATTTTGGGCCTCGGCAGTTAAATGGAAAAAATTCGCTCAGGCTCCTTCTGCTCGGTTTGGTCTGAAACGCGGTGGAACTGACGGCAGCGTTGTGTAATACGGGATAATGGCCTGGAATCCAATCCTGCTGTTTGTGTTACCTGGAGTCCAACATGTGCAGTCTGACCTGTTTCAGGTGCCGGGGTAGCACGTCCGTGCGATTCCTGCGACAAGACTCTGTCCCTCTGCCAGGACGGGCAGGGAAATGTCTTCAGTTCCTTGCTTGAGTTTGTTCTTGGTCTAATAATAATGTATTGGGATTACATAATCCAAAAATGATCACCCAGCCGGGCGAGCTGCCATTTGTTTGGAGTGTCCCTTGTGCCAGAGCAGTTGCAGGCTTGGTGTGGAGCTGCGCCATGTGTGGATCAGGCAGCAGGGCTGTGGAGAAGCAGATATTTCTCTTCTTGGGTCTCTGCTGGAGTTCTCTGTGTCGTCCTGGGGAGGAAAACGGTCGTGGGTCCACGTGTTGGATGGGGCTTGGAGCAACCTGATCTAGTGGAAGGTGTCCCTGCTCGTGGAAGGGGATGGAATGAGAAGAGCTTTGAGGTCCCTCCCCACCCCAACCATTCTGTGATTCCGTGCTGTTGATGCCCAGCTCTTGTGTTCCAGCTGTTCCTGTGGTCCAGAGGATGTGGAGCTGCTGCTGAGGAGCTCCACAGGAGCTCTGGCTTTTCCCCAATCCCCAAAAGAGTTTCTTTCTCCAGCAGCTCAGCTGAAACAAATAGGAGTCTTAAAAAAAAAAAAAGAGGTAACACTGGCTTCACAGGGGCCGGTGTGAGATGTCACCCAGCTGCCCCTTGTGAAACTTGCTGTCCCTGAAACTGCCTCCCCAGGGTTGTGAAACCGCGAGCTCTGGCGGCTCAGCTCCCAGGGCCGAGCGGTGGCAAGGGTGTCCCAGGTCGGGTTGTCCACTGGTGAGATGGAACTGGTCCGGTGTGTTCACCTGAAACAGCTCTGGGTTCTCCCAGCAGTGTCATTCTAGACCAACCTTCAGTTTGCTGCTGCCTTCCCTGTGGAGGTGTGTGTGTGTGTTTAGGCCTTCCCAAAAAAAGCAGGACGTGGCCAAGGTCGGGTTGGACGGGGCTTGGAGCCATCTGGGGTAGTGGGAGGTGTCCCTGCTCATGGCAGGGGGTGGAATAAGATGGGCTTTAAGGTCCTTCCAACCCAAACCACTCTGGGATTAGATAATTCTGTGACTTTTTCACATCTCTTCTGGTTTGTCTCCAGCTTTCTTGCTGCCCCTGTTGAGGTACAAGGGAACTCCTTATGCCCTTCCTTGTTTTCTCCTTTCGTTCCTTATCCTGAACCCCATCCTTGAGGACAAGATATTTTCTCCATCCCCACCTGAGACCCTTAGATACATCTCCATCCATAGCATTCATCCTTTGATGTTCACACCTGTTTTTTAGCAGCATCACGAGGGGTTTCTGGTTAAGTCCCGTTCTTCGTGCACGGTTGAAAGTGCCACATGGCAGCCCCGAATGCCCCTTGGCAGTGGGTCTGTCTCTCTTGTGCTGAAGGTGCTGACAGCAGGCAAACAGCGTTAGGGCTGTTCCTGGAACCCTTAACCTGGGAATTTCCCAACTTTCACGTTAGTTATTTAAAACCTCTCTTTGCGGCTGGAGCTTGTGTGAGGGGCGGTCGTTTGATAACGAGCGAAGTGACACAATTCCACACCTTTCCCTATTACCTGGAGCTTGATGTGTCGACCTGATGATGGAGGCCAGGCTCACCTCAGCTCCCAGCCCTAGTCCTGGCTTGTATGGTGGTTTTTAGGAGGATGTAAAGTAGGTTGTAGCATCCCTTGGGTCCGTGTGTGATGCGGCTGAGCGGCACCTCCTGCTCTTGTTGTTCCTCTCCTGCCCCTGCTACCCCGCAGCGTTTTGAACTGAAGCCACTGGTTGATTCACTGGTGAACTTTGGCAGATGCACAAATATTTATTGGGGTCTGAGCTGAGATAACCAAAGCACGTTGTCCCCGTTGCTGAGCTAGCTGAGCTGAGTTTTGGAGCCGCGGTCTGATAGATGTGGCTTCCCAAGTCACCTTCCCCGCGCTGCTCCCAAACCGACGGCGAGGGAAGCAGTTCCGTGCAGATCGGGGTTAACCTGACCCCTCGCAGTCTGCTGCTCATTGAAAGAACTTCTCAGCCCTGCCTTTTGGAGCAGTTGGTGGAGATGCCTTCATCTTGCTGCGTTCAAAGCACGAAACACAAAATGAAGGCTGTGCTGTCATTACAGGGTCTTTAGGGTAATGCGTATTCATGCTGACTTGGGAATTGAAAGCTGCTTGCAGGTGTCAGGAGGAGAAGGAACAATCCGGCTTTCGAATCAAAATTCATTGAATTATCTTTGAAGCTTTTTTTTGCATCATTCCTCCTCCCCCTGTAACCTGTTTTTTCCTGTCCTATTAATTCGCCGATGCCGTAGCCCGTCAAAATTGAGGCTCTTACGACATCGGGAGCGTGAGTCGGTGACACGACCGAATGAATCAGAGGAGGCTGGAGAGAGGAAGCTCATGGCACACACGTACGTCTCCTCCTCATCAGCAAAAATGGGACAGGATCTGCAGAACGCCCCGAGCTGCCCAACTCCTGCTCGGTGTTCTCCGACCTGAACGTGGCACCTCCCGTCCCGAGGGAAGGGGACAAAGGGACCCCGAGCGAACGCTGCGCGCGAGGAGTGTTTTGGCCCGTGGCAGTTTCCTTTCAATTATTTAGGGTAGCTTTTTCTCTCTCTCCCTCTCCCTCTCTCAGCCCTTCCACCGCTTGGATCTGCTCAAATTATAGATTCAGCTCTATAGTTTTCAAACGGCATTGGAAGGAATTGTCTGTAATTTACATCTGAAGTGACGTACAGTTGCTATGGGATTCGGTGGCAAATTATAAACCCATTATGCTTTTTTTTTTTTTTTTTTTCCCTTCGTACTGGTGGTAGCAGACTAAAGAAGTAGGTCTAATTGGTGACGTGCCAAGGGAAAATAGAAAGTTTGTGACAGGATCCTTGTGACTGATGGTGCCTTTTTTTTTTTTTTTTTTTTCATTTTTATCAAATGTGATCTGCTTTTTATCAGCAAATCGTACACCACCATTAATCAGAGAGGCTGAATTTGAATTAATAACTTTTTGCTCTCTGGCAGTACTGGGGGAAACGAGCTTGAGCATTAACCCTTTAGGTGATTTCCGTGGGGCTGGGTTGCTCTTGTTTTAATTTAAGGTCATTTAAGTGGCATAGATGGTGACTTGTATCCATGACTATGTCAAGACTAAACCCTCGCTCCCTTTCAGCATCTTCTGTAGTTGGTTTCTTATTCCACTTAAACAGCTGCAAAGGGAGAAAGGAAAGCTGTTACAATATGTTTTTTTTTTTTAATTTCTCTCTGAAATGTAACCGGTCTGAAGAGTCTCTTCAGAGCAGTGTGTCTCGCAGGGACCCGGCCGGCGTGTGGCCCCTGCCCTTGCTGGTCAGCTCAGAGTGATCCTCCAACATCAGGGCTTTTCTGAGCCTGTCTGAAGTGCTCTGTCCTGTTCAGTGGGTTCTTGTCGTGGTGCTGCTTGGCAGAGGGCTGGTGACTGTTGAAATAGTTCCCCTCGCTGTGTTGGGACAGCAGCAGAGCCTTTATCGCTGCCGAGGGAGGGGAAAAAGAGCATTTGAGGTCTCGTTTAGTAAATGAAACGCGTGTTATCTCCGAAACAATTTGCACATTTCAGACAATTTAAACTCTGCCCGTAACTTGTAAGCAGAAACTTGTGAAGCGTCTCCAAATCCCTGGTGTTTGTGCATGTTGAAAAATGGGAAGGGACAGACTGCATGCGTCACTCCCGCACTAATTTGTGCCAGCTAATCCATGGGAGAAGAATACATTTTGGCTGACTTAGTGGTTTTGCTGCTAATGCACAGGAGAGTGCGTTTGAATGGGTTGGAGTGGCTGCACGGGCTTAGGTAGACTTTGAAGAGATACCCAGTGTCTGGGATCCTGTGCTGGGCGCCCTGATTTGTGGTCACATGTCACAAATCAATTTGTTTAGGTTTTTGGGAGGGGAGAGGCGGGGGGGGGGAAGTGGTCGTCACTCAGCGTCACAACACGGGGAAAGTTGGGATCGAGTTACCTGCGAATAACGAAGGTTAAAGCTGTTTCTGGAGGAACCATTACCTGCAGTGAGCTTAATGCTGATGAAAATAAAGCCTGATAACCTGAACTGCGCTAATATTTCATCCAGGGTGGGATCAGAGGAGACATCACCAAAACTGGGCTTCAGTGCTCGGTGTGCCTTGGCTTGACCTAGATGTGTTACCCGGGAAAGGAGCTTGGATTTGCTGATAAGGGTTTTCTGTAGTGGCTCATGTGTTGCTTAGAAACATCCCGTGTACACGAGGCAACTTTTGCACACCATGGTAACCTGGTATTGCCTTCTGGCCGGGGATTTTGGTGTGGTTTTTGGTTTTCAAGCATTTATACGCTCAGAGAGCGTGCTGAACCCCTCAGCAGTCAGTTTGCAGGGTGGTGGTGCGTGTGTCCCCGCTGCACCGGGGAAAGCAGACTCCCAAAATCCAATCCTTCTGGCATCACAGCCTAGAAAAAACACTGCTCCGTGCACTTGGTCTCTCCTTTCTTTACATTGGACTAGTGCCTTTTTCTAATTTAAAGAAACCAGCATTTGTTTAACTCAAAAAGAGGTCGCTGCTGGTGAGCATGGCTTGACTAAACTGCCCCCCCCCTCCACCCACCTGGAGTCTTCCCTGCTCTGGTTCAGCCTGATCACAGTTAACCCTCTGCTCTCCTTGGGTTTTTCTGGGGGAGAGAACGCTTCAGCCCAAGTTTTCCTGGAAAACCGAGGCGTTTCCCTGGACAACTGGGGTGTTTTCAGCCCCGTTCTGTGCCGCTGGGTTCCATGGCAGGCGCAGGCTTCGTCCTTGGGGTCGGTGTCCCCGCGGGACGCGGTTCAGCAGGTACCGTGAAACTTCCTGAAAGCCACGGGTCGCCCAAATCTTCGCGGTGTTTAGATTTCATCAGCACAAACATCCTCTTGACTCCCTGGGCTCGTGTGTTTTGGGCCCCGTGTGGTTCAGCTGTGCTTTGGTAAGAGCAGCCACCCCGGTGTGGGTTTGTTCATCCGGGATCAGCGATGTGAGGACAGGAACGGGGTTGCCCAGAGAAGCTGTGGCTGCCCCAGCCCTGGAAGTGTCCAAGGCCAGGTTGGACGGGGCTTGGAGCAACCTGGGACGGTGGAAAGTGTCCCGTAGGGACCCATGGAACAAGATGAGCTTTAAGGTCCCTTCCAACTCACACCATTCTGTGGCAGTTTAATTGTCATCATTTAACAAGAGCAGACTGGCGTTACTAAAATCCTACCAAAAAGCCCAGCAGGAAGGAAGGAACTCCAGCTCAATCCATATCCCTGTGCCCACAGGATCTGTATTTTCTACTACTGAGGTGCAAGACCTAATTTAATCTTTCTTCTGTATTCCTCCCCACTGAGGGCCCGTCCTGCCATGGTCTGCAATCAGTGTGCTGTGTGCCAGTTGTGGTTATTTGAATCATATTTCCACATTTCAGTGTCTAGACTTTATGTTTGTGTGAGTTTTGTTGTACCTTTCCAGCTCCGGCGCTGGTTTCAGTTGGTTTTGGCTCCTGGTTTCTATGAGAAAATCAAACGGGCTGTGTTCCTGCCTTCCCCCCAAAGAAAGAGAGAGGAACAAGGGAATTGGGGCAGAATTTAGTTTTATAAACTCCTTTGCCACCATTTTTTCTCTCTTCTGAGAGAATCTGTGCGTGGATGAGCCGGGTGCTGCCATTTGGTGACCGGGCAGATGAGAGCGAAGACAAACCGCTGATGGTTGGAGATAAATCTCTCCCTGGTTCCTCCACTGAGAGAAATCTGCTGGGAAAAACAGGGATGATCTTGATCCAGGCCAGCAAGGCTAGGAAAAGTGACCATGCACACGTTTTTAGAAACAAAACAACTTTGTCACCCACAAAGTAAGAGCTTCATTTCTAGCCAGAGGTTTTCTTGCACTTGTGGATGTTTCAGGATGATGGACCTGGTTGTTTGTTTAGTGATCAGGAGGGGTTGGGCTGTTTGTGATGCTCAGAGAAGCTGATAATGACACAGAGCTGGATGACAGGAACCTCACTGTGACCAGAAGGTAGAGCTGGCTGTAGAATTGTTTACAGCAATATTGACTTGTGCAGAAAATGAGTGTGTAAACCTGAACCGAGGCCGTTTTGTACCTCCTGGTACAACCAAAGTGTGTTATGGTTTAAATCAGTGAAAGGAAATAATGCTCCTGACTCGGAAAGCTCGCTGCCATCCGATGTGAGAGGCTTGAGTGCATCTGAACAGCAAGAAAAATCGGGATTTTTTGTCTGGAATGCAAAGAATAAAAGCTGTGGTTACAGCTTCCCTGCCCGTGCCGGCTCTTCAGCTCCCGCTTCTCTCCCCCCCAAACCCCGGTGCTTGAGGTGATCCAGCCGGTTGCCAAAGCCATGGCTTTGGTGTAAATTCTTCCACTCCTTCCTTCCATTCCTCTCAGCTCCAGCACTCAGTGGATGCTTTTCAGAGCCCGGCATGGGCGGGGTAGTAGCGAGGAAGCAAATTTTTCCACCCTGCCTGAGCTTGGGCAAGCGGAAACTGTGCCTTGGAAGCCATATAAGGCGAGTCAGGCGGCTCTGGCTGGGCTCACCTTTCCACCAGGATGCTGGGGAAGGGAGCAGCCCTTGCTCACGGCCAGAGTTTAAGGACTGCTGGGCCTTTGAAGTGCTCTGACACTCGCCGGAGGTGTGGTGTGGTTGTGGCCGCCCTGGTTAAGGTCCCAGCAGCTCATTAACTCCCTGACTCGTGGGGCTCCAGCACGGCCCCCCGAAAACAGAGGAGGGGGGAATGGGTGATTCAGAGTGAAACCTCCGTGAGATGACCAGAGAGGAGCAGCCCCTGTCACGGGGTGCCTCCGTTTTTCCTTCTGCAGGCAGGGCTGAGGGGGACACCGCTCCGCAGCGCTGGTTCCCGTGGCGTTAAAATAGATTTTTGAAAAGCTCTGGCGACACCTGCTCCCGCTCCCAGCCCTCAGAGCTGCCAGAGCCCCAATCGTGACCTCTTGCTGCTGCTTCTTTTGCAGAATTAAGAGCAACTTCTGCTCCCATAAATAGTCCCTTAAGAAGTGCGTAGGAGCTCCGTGGCCAATTTCTTTTGAAAAGTGCTGTCGGTGACACCTGTGGCCGTGACCTTGGCCGCTCTCCCCACCCCGTGTCCTTGGCAGGGCAGCTGTGTTTTGATGGGGAGCGTGGTGGTCCTGGCCACAAGCTCTGCTTCCTTCTCTCCCATTAGGTAATCAATAATAAAAAAGAACCTCTCGTCATCTCTGTGCGCTTCGCCTCGTGGGAAGCTGCTGGTGGCTTTTCCTGCCGTAAATCCAAAATGCTTCCTGCCTCCTCCTTGAGGTCCCCGTTCCCCTAATGCCACTAAAGAGGATGATGGCTAAAGGGACGGTGCCTGAAAGCTCCTGTGTGTGTTCCTGACACACGTCATGGCTACCAATCCCCGGTTTTATTCCAGAAATAAAGCGTGGTTTTCCCAAGGACAGCGATGCAGGCGAGCGAGGGCACTGTCATAAACCAGTTCTCCCAGTGCTGATGGGAAGTCCCAAAACACACAGCCCTGCTGAGGAAGCGGCTTCGTGTTTAATCTCTGCAGGTGTGGAAATGGGAAGAAGAAGGGGAGCTGGTAATGGATGATGGATAAAGTAAAACATATTAAACCTTTCCGGACGTAGACGGGGTCGGTCGGCGTGGAACACAGGGGTGATTAAAACCAATCGCAAACATTTTTCTGGAGTCAGAAATCGCTTATGAATTAAGGACTTTGTTCTTAAGGCGTTAAAATCTAGAACGCTACGTGAAGGGGGGGGGGGAGAATAAACAGATTAATTACCTGGAAGGTTTGATTATTGTAGTTCCAGGCGTGTTTCCATGACCTCTCCGCAGCCATTTGCGCTGGGGCTGTACCTAATGTAGGTGCTGCCTGCGAGTTTGAGCTCTCTCCTACAATTAGAGCCATTTAACTCCATCTAAAGGCCTTTTTACTTGTCATTAGGACTAAATTTATGGACGCTGACAGCAGGAAGAAACACATTTATCCCCACTGAGATGGGCTCGGGCTGAGAAAGCAGAACTCTCAGGCCACCTGCGGGCTCGCCAGGGTTGTTATATTTAGACCCCAAATTCTGGCCAGACAATGAAGTGCCGGCTCAGTGGCCACACCGCTTCTTTTGCATGTGTGAATTCGCTGAACTGCCTCTGTCTGAATGTCTGAGATCTTGAGGGGGGTGGGTTTTTGGCCTCGGACCCGGCGAGTGTTTTCGCTGTGGTCGGGCTGTGTTCAGTCAGCAGACGCGGGGTATGTTTTTCCTCCCCTTATCTGAAAATTTTTCGTGTTTATTTTTGGAATTCGTCTCGTAACCTGAACTTTCTCAGGTGTCCTTGCGGGGAGAAACATCTGACTTATTTTTTAGGTAGATTTTTTTCTTTTTTTTTTTTTTTTGGTAATTTCTAGGAAGAGTATGTTCTTTCTTTTACTGTTTGTCGCTTTATTTTTGGAGCAGGTTTGTTACCAACCAGCCTGGCAGTGCAAATAGAGAGGCAGCTGAAACAGTGTGGGTTCTGTGCTTCTTGCTGAAGGAGAGGGAGCACCTAATTTAACTTCTTCAGGCAGCTGCCTTCACTATTTTTCCCGGAGAAAGCACCCCTGGAAGCTGGAGGAGGCTGTTAGTGCTGTGTTAGCAGAGGGTACGTAACACAAGGTTCTATCAGGGTAGAAAATCTAGTGGGGTTGCCTTGCTCAGTATTTTCAGCTGGGTTTTTCGTGGGTGTCTTCCCTCAGTGATAGGAAAAAGGAAACAACACTGGAATTATTGATTATTTTATTGCTCTCTCCCCCGTGGAGATGGTAGGAAATATCAGTGACATTCCCTGCTGAACTCCCAGGGTCTGTTGGGTTGTGTTCCCAGTGTCCTGCCGGTGTTGGAGCACCTCTTGTTTGCCAGAAGAAGCTGTCTGAGCATCTTGCTTTGCCTTTTGAAGGTGCTCTGGCTCGTGGTGGGGGGGATTTCCCTGGGATTCCTTCGGGATCCAGGCGCTGCCTTTGGTTTATGGCTGGTGAGGAGCATCTGAAGATCATCTTCAGCACAACTTTGGCAAGACCAGTAATTACTCTTCCCTTCCAGTGTCAATAGGATATAGCTGGGCACAAGGAGAATTAAAAAAAATAATAAAAAAACTGGTCCAGGCTTGTTTTCCTGGGCTCAGCAGTGTGTGTGTGTGTGAGGCAGAGATTTATTCCGGGATGGTGGAACTAGTTCGTCAATCTGATCTCTCAATTGCCTTTCTATAATTTTTTTCTCTCGCAAGAAAAGGAGTAAAGAAAAAGCCCTGTGGAAAAGATAAGGATCGTTGTGATGTTTCAGCAGCTCGTTTAAGCCACCTTTATGAGCACATAGGCAAGTGAATCAGCCCCGGGTGTCTTAATGTGTCCTAAAATAAAGGAGACTTTCGGAAGGTGGGGTTTGAACTGCTGTATTTTCATTTAAAAAGATTGCAGCAGGAGAAAAAGGCTCTTTAAAATTCAGCCTGGGGGGGGAAAGGGGGGGGGTTGGTTGTGTTGCTCATTAACTGATAGTCACTCCTGTTTACCTTGGGTGATAAGTCCCACGTTAAGAATGGCCAGCAGTGCTGATGCCGTCACAGCTGCCCTTCAGAGAGAGAATTGCCCTTTTTTTTTTTTTTTTTTTTTTTTTTTTTTTTAAATGGCTGGCTTAACTGACAGGTGGGGTTTCTTTAGAACTAAAATAAATGCAAACGACCACAAGGTACCTCTCCTAATCATGGAGAAAACCACTCCCCCTCCCCTTCCTGTTCTTAGCAGCTCGGTAATGCTGTTGTTGTCGGTCCAAAGGTCGTTTTAAAAATCTGACATGTCAGCCCAGGAACACACTGTTTCTTAATGAGGCTTAAAGCGGCGTGTAGCTGCCTGGTGGAAATAAATTTGGAGCTGCAGAGTGCAGGGAAGACATGTGAACAGCTTTACTGGGATGGGATCACCTGGCTTTTCCTTGCACCAGCCCCCCCCCCGGATCTCTGGGAAGCCCTCGGTGCTTTCATTTTTCCTCTTGTTACTCAAAACACAGGTGCTTGACAGCACATTTGCTCTCCCAGAAGCGAAGCAACCTAAAACACCTTCGGAAAAACCTGGTTTAAAATTATTACGGTTTTTTTTTTATCTTTTCCCCCTGCGTTTCACGGCTTGAGTTTTTCCTCCCTGACCTTGGCTTCTCGCTTTTTTTCCCCCCCTGCTCCTGCAACACCTCTTACTTTGAAACCCTCTCATCCTCCTTCTCAGCTTGTCCCTTGCCCTTGAACCGAAGCTCCTGAACCTCGGGCTGCTCCTTCTGGGTGATGCTCCCTCGGTAGTTTGAATGTCTGAAGGCTTTTCCTCTAATCCTGTTCCCCAGCACTACTGGAATTTCAGCACCTTCAGCCTCGGCTCTTTGACTGTTCTCCAGTTAAAACTAGGTCAGAAACAACTGTCAGCTTCTGATATTTCACTGGGCCTGTTTTATAAGTTGTAACCCCGGTGTTGTGCTTGCGTTTTTAATCGCTTGCTTTAATTCTGACATATTAAATGTCTCATCTGGCTCAGCCCGAGCAGCCTGACACAGGAAAACTGCTCCAAATAACATCTCGGATGGAAAAGCCACGTTTACCTCGATTGGGTCTGAAAAGGTGAATTATCTGATGCCAAAGATGCCAAACTGACAGATTTTTTTTTTTTCCCCCCTCTTAACTGTGCATTTGCTGGCAGTTTTTGCCCCAATCAGCCACCTTCTCCTTGTGTCTGGGTGGCTTTTTAACCTGATGGGTGAAAGAAAATAGCTTAAAAACAATAATAATAATAATTGGAAAGCCACAGGCTGGTGAGGAAAACAGCAATGCAGGCGTGTTGCAAGTCATTTAAAATACTGGTTTTTAGCTGAGTTGTGCCTGACTGGACCCATTCAGCGTTTTTATAAGACTTGTCTTGGACTGGTGCTTGAAGTGGTGCCTCAGTGTTCAGTGAAATCCACCTGGTGTAATTCAAGAGTATCCTTCGCTCCTTCCTTTGAGCCAGCCAGTATTGGAATACTTGGGCATTCTGGCATAAATGGGATTTAAATGAATTCTTGCTTTTCAGTGTAACTGAAGGGCTGTGGTTTTAAAATTCTGCCCGAGCTGTCGTCCCTAAAAAGCTTCCCAGAATGGCAGGTTGTTTATTAAGCTGTTCTTAATACACTTAATTTTCTTGGGTTTGTGTGTGTTTCCTGCTGCTCCTTGAAAAGGATCCCAATGAAGGCACGTGGTGGAATTCCTGGGATGTCCTTTGCCAGGGCCAGGAGTCGGATTTTGGTGATCCTGGTGGGTCTCTTCCAATTCAGGACGTTCAGTGACTCTGTGATTTTATAGGATCGAAGGATCCCTGGGCTCCTGGAAGCTCTTGGGTTTGCAGGTACCAAGGTGATCCAGCTCTTCCTGACACACCTGAATGGCCCCCACGAAACGGAGGGAAATATGGGAATCACTGCCCTGTGTGGAGGAGGTTTGAACCCAGAGGTGAAATACTTCATTCAAGGAAAACTTCTGATGGAGGGCAAACCAAACAAATCTCGACCCTGAATCTGGTTCTGTAGTCACTTCACATCACTTGCACAGCGTGGAGGAGCTGGGGTGTCTTAATCAGTCGTGGAAACTTTATTTATACGTGCTGGGAACGAGGGGGAGTTGTTTAAGATGTGCTTATTCTGCATTCATTTGGGAAATGTTTTTTCTCCTGGTAGTTGGGGGGGGGGTTTGTGCGGTGCAAAAACCCAAAATACTTGCAGTAGACGCACTTGGTACAGCCTGTTGTGGGAAAGCTTTTTAACTGTTTAACCCTCTGAAGGTGAGGGTGGGTTTTTCATCCTCCTCTTGGGTCTGGCTGATGCAGTTTGTGCTTTAAAGTCATTAAAGAATTGTCCCTAAGAGCTTTTGGGAGGTAGCAGTTCAGAAAAAAAAAAAACAAAACAAAACATTAACTCTTTGTCTTGGGATACGAATTTTAGGAAGCAAATCTTGGCTCTTCCTGAGGTTTAATAACTAATTCTCTTTTTTTTTTTTTTTTCCCAGTGAAGTTGATTAAAATCATTATTTTTCAGTTGTGTCCAGAGGTCAAATCTGAGCCCGTTGAGGGTGGGAATGCTCAGGAGTAGGAACACCAGGCAGTTGCTGTGATTCTTTTCGGGCAACCAGCCCCAAAATGCCGCTTATTTTCATCTTTCACAGACTTGATTTCGTTGTCACAACAGCCCCAAAGCTGCATTGCTTCAGAAGGGCTAATGGGGGGGAAAGTGCCGTCTCCAAGGCAGGCAGCAGCAATCCCAGCGAATTCCAGGCTGGAAATTGGTTTTCTCAGCGTTTTCACAAGCTTTTTGGCTTGGCTGGAGGGGCGGCCACATCTCCAGCACGCGGTGAACAGCAAACCTTTCCCTCCTGGATGCAGAGGGAGCACAGGAGCCTTTAGTCAAGGTGTCTTGTGCTGGAGGAACGACCCTTGAAAACGTTCTTCTGAGAAGACTTTTGAATGACCCCCCCCTTAATTCTTGGCTCGTGAAACTCTTCGAGTGAATCCTTTAGGGAGAAGCAGAACTGCCGTTCCCCTTTAGCAGAGTTGGGAATTTGGGATGATTCCCTTCCCTTCTGCCAGTTTTGTTGTTGTGGTGGTGGGTTTTTTTGTTGTTGTTCTCCTCGGTCCTTTCCCGGTTTAACAAGATCATCTGGTGGCTCCAGTAAAATTCTGCTGCGAAAAAACAAGCAGTGAGAGAGGATTGCCCAGGGAATTCCGGGCATTGGGTGTCTTAATGGGGTTCTTGCCAGGCTCAGGATCTCCCTGAATTGTCTGGTAAATGCAGATGTGTGTGCAGGTGCTGCAGACACAGCTGAACCTTTCTTAGAGGAATATGTAATATTAAGTATAATATTTATTTTTTAATAAGGGAAGAGCTTTGGGATGTGCTAATTTAACTCTTCCCCCCAAATTAACCTACGAGTAATAAACCAGTAAAACTTATTTCTAGGTTTGTGCTTAAATTTTTATTTTGGTTTTTTTTGCAGTGAATCTGCCAGCACAGCATTATCTTTGCAGGAGAGCTTTGGGAAATGCTGTGGCAACTTGTTTTTGCGCTTTCCCAGTTTTACCTTCTTATTGCTTTCAGTCTGAGTTAGAGGAGGAAAATCCCTTCAGGAAGAATGGTGAGGAAAAAATAAAGAGTTAGGGCTGTTTTTTTTTTTTTTTTGCTGATTCCCCTGTTGGTGCTGGGGGAGAAGGGAAGAGGGATATTCCAACCTCTGCCTTGGGGTTGAACAGGACAGGACCCTGACATAAAGGTGTTTAAATGAATGGGGCAGCTCAGATTCAATCCAGCACTGAGTAATAAAATCAAAATAGCTCTGAGGGCTCCTGGTTCTGTGTCAGGGAGGGTCTGGAACACCCTCCTGGAACGAGGAGCGGATGCAGAAAAATCCATTAGCACAAACTTGAAACTTCCTTTTCGGAGAGATGCAGTCATTGTATCAAAACTGGGAGGGTTTTTGTTTTGTTTTGTTTTGCTTGAAGGAAGGAAACCTCCTGGGTGATTACACTAAAAACCAGGCATGGTACTCTTTCATTATAGACGTTTTTAATTGATTACCCGACTGCTTTGATCAGTTCTAGGGGCTGAAAGTTGCACAGGGTTGGTTTTTCCCCCCCCAAAATAAACACCTTTCCTTCCTAAACCTTTGGAAGTGGTGGGATCTGGCTCTTGGCCCTGTGACAATAAACCCTACCTGAGTTATCCCCATCCTTGTTAATCGTGACATTGGTGGGAGTTTGTCCAGATTAAACTGCAGATAATCATCATCATCATCATCTCAGCCCTGAAGTGGTGCAGGGAGATGAGACCTCACGATTTCCTTTTCCTCTCACTCCCCCTAATGAGCAGGTCCCCCTTCCCTCCCCGGAAAAGCCAAGAGGAAAAACAGGGAATTAAAAAAAAAAGGAGCGTTGTCCCATGGGGAAACGTGCCTGTGAGTCTCCAAACTTGGATTCCCAAGGGAGGCTCCACTGGGGATCTGGGACTGTGCCCGAGTTAATTGGGAGCCACAACTTCCCCCCCCCCCCCCTCCACACCCCTTGATCTTTTCCCATTTCTTGCCGTGCACGTTCCTCAGACCACCAGTCCTGTCTGCTTTGGGGTGGGAGTGGAGCCTCCTCTAGTTTTGGGTGGGTTTGCAGTCTGTTTTGGGGTGTCCCCTGTGTTGCTCTGTTACTGCACCCATTGCCGTGGAAAATGAGGAACGGGGATTGCAGGAAGTCATTCCCAGGGATTCCCAGTCATTCCCAGGCCCGTGGATGGGCTTGCTGTGTTTGCCAGAGCCGCTTTCTGCAGCCAAACAAGGTCTCCTGCTCCGCAGCCATCTGAGTAAACTCGAGACCAACTCACAATACTTTAATTATTTCTCCAAGGATTTGAGCCTCCTTTCAATTTTCTTCCTGAAAGGCATTGCCTAAATTGCATCTGTGCCCAGCTTTCCTTTCTAATGGAAAACTACTGTACCTCGTGCTGGCCAAACATCTTGGCTCGATCGTCGCGTTTGTCCTGGGATTTTTCAGTCTCTCGGCGAGTCGGAGCTTCCCTTCCCAAAGCCACCTTTCCCAAGGGTTGTGCTGCGATGCTAAAGATGACCAGAGCATCAGACTGTGCCAGAGACGTCTGTTCTTTGGGAGCTGGAAGCTTTATTTTTGCAGATACGGGGGTCAGGATAAAAAACATCCCTTAGTTCTGCGCTGGGAAGCAAAGCGTCCTTTGAAGCTTCACTTGGAGTTACCAACTTGAAACAAAGCGGTTTTGCTGGGCTGGAGCATAAAACTTAAAGCATCTTGAACGTAAACCGTGGCTGGGGGTGAGTTTTGGTGGAATTGGTTGGTGCTGGGGAGGGTTTTGAAGGCGAGACCCACCAAGGAGCCTTCGTGGTGCCTGGGAGGAATGAAGGAACGAGGCGGGTTTGGGAAGCTGGGCGATGGCTCTCATAAAAAATAAAATCACAGGAATTTAAAAACTAGTCCAGAGGAGGCCACCAAGATCATCAGAGGGATGGAAGACCTTTCCTGTGAGGAAAGGCTGGGAGAATTGGGATTGTTCAGCCTGGAGAAGAGAAGCTTTGGGGTGACCTGATTGTGGCCTTCCAGGGCCTGAAGGAGCTACAGGAAGGATGGAGAGAGACTTTGGAGAAGGGCCTGGAGTGACAGGACAAGGGGGAATGGCTTCCCACTGCCAGAGGGCAGGGTTGGATGGGATATTGGGAAGGAATTCTTTCCTGTGAGGGTGGTGAAGGGCTGGGATGGACTTCCCAGAGAAGCTGTGGCTGCCCCATCCCTGGGAGTGTCCAAGGCCAGGTTGGACAGGGCTTGGAACAACCTGGGCTGGTGGGAGGTGTCCCGCCCGTGGCAGGGGGTGTGATGGAAGGGATCACAAAGATCCCAACCCATTCCACAATTCTGTGGAAAAAAGAAGTAGGAGGTGGCAAAGCTGAGGCTGCTGAGTGCCCCCTCCAGCCCTGGGCTGAGTCCTGGCCAGCCAGGCCAGGTGTTCTGGTAGCCAGACTGGGTATTTTGGTAGCCAGACTGGCTGTTTGGGTAGCCAGTTGAGTTCCCCACTGAATTCTGCAGCCAAGATCCCCCGAACATGCTGCATTTCGTTCAGGAGGACCTTTCTAATGTGGATTAGCTGAGATCAGAAGCTCCAGGCATGCGAGAGAGAACAGGCTGCGTGGCTGGCTCAGCTCTCGTGCCTGTGGGGTGACATCTTGATGACAGTGGAGTTTAATTGCTTTCTGCTTTGCTGATACAGGCTGTTGTCCATTTAGGGACAGCACAAAGCATTTCCATTAGGCTACAGTTTGGTTTTTAACTTCATCATGAGTCTTCCCCTCTCTAAGCTTACTCAGAGGTCGAGTTTTCCTGTATTTCAGCGGGACAATAATATCTTTAGATGCTCAGGTGTGTGGTGGGGTGGAAGTCTGCTGGTGGTGCTTCCGTGCCTAAGGAGCTGGGAATGGTGGATTCTGTGTTTTGAGGAGCTGGGAATGTTGAATTCTGTGTTTTAAGGAGCTGGAATGGCGAATTCTGTAATTTTAAGGAGCTGGGAATAGGGAAATTCTGTAATTTTAAGGAGCTGGGAATAGGGAAATTCTGTAATTTTAAGGAGCTGGGATAGTGAAATTCTGCTGGAAATGTTGAAATTCTGTAACTTTAGGGAACTGGGAATGGTGAAATTCTGTAACTTAACCAACAATTCCAGTAATAACAACTTGGGTGGTTCTTTTTTTTTTTGGAGCTGGCACCTTAAAACCTTTATTTTCTATCTTATAGAAACACTTGATTTTTGAGCCTGGAAAGTCAGAGCACTGAGGCAGCAACATTTGTGCTGTTACCAGCCCATGCAGCCACAGCTGGTGTGCCTTTTGCAGCTGAGCAATTAAAAACTTTCCGATGTACAGCGTGGCGTTCCTGGCTGACAGAAAAGCTCTGCAGGCGTTTTTGTTGCCACCCCTCGCACTCCTGGGCAGAGCCTGCTTTAATGTTACCAGCGATGGTGTGGCCAATTAATGCCTGTTAGGCAAAGGAGGAAATGGTAACAAATACAAACTGCAGCTCAGGAGCAGTTGGGGAGCGTCCAGCTCCTAAAATTCCACCTAAAACACCTCTTTTAAAAATTAACCTGGTTGGGAAGCTCCTGGAAGGATGCAGGTGAATGCCAATCCTCAGCATCCCTGTGACTGCCCTTCACGCCCTGAAGCGAAAATTTGGCTTTATACTCAATAGTGGTGGATTTACATGGAATTTCCAGGGCTCTTCCCACGAGAATGTTGGATTTGAGTGGCAAAGCTGTGATTTTTTGGAGCCTCGGCAGACTCAGCCCCATCTGTCCGTGGCCTCCACTTCAAAGGGAGATCCTTGGGAGGCCCTTAAATTGCAGCTGGAAATCGTGGTGCATTTTAATTCCCTAAGGAATAGGTGGGACGTTAAAAAAAAAAAAAAAAAAAGGGGGATATTCAGGAGGCTTTTTACTGCTGTGTTTCTGGTAGGGGGTAAATAGAAGCCCTGGAATAGCGGAACGTCTGGGGAGAGAAGCCTTTTGTCCCTCCCTGATGTGCAGTGGCTCTCTCCTGGGCCAGCCTGGGCTAATTGACTGCCAGTAAAACTTCACCCAGACTCCACTTGAAGTTGTGTGTGTATTCCAAGGTATTTCTTTCCCCTGGGATTTTGTATTTCTTGCTTGCTTAATGAACTCGGGGACTCGGGGGTGTCTCCCACGAGTCTGTGGCTGGGCGCATCTGCTTTGACTCTGGGCTCTGCTTGGCTCTGCAGGGTCCGTGGGGATGTGTTGGAGACAAAAAAAGGGAGTGGAAAAGGAGATCTGGAGGTTCTGTTCAGCCCTGCGGGAGATTTTCCCGGGTATCCGGGTGTGCTCGAT
The DNA here is from genome assembly GCF_003031625.1 of Empidonax traillii. Classification (NCBI taxonomy): domain Eukaryota; kingdom Metazoa; phylum Chordata; class Aves; order Passeriformes; family Tyrannidae; genus Empidonax; species Empidonax traillii. The sequence goes on from NW_020956610.1 coordinate 142,974, forward strand.
CCGGGTATCCCCCCCAGATTGGGATCTGAGCCTGTTCATTCCCCCTGTGCTGAGAAGCCAGAGGAAGCGGGGGGGGGGGGGGGAGTTGATCCTATATTTGGACCTCACTGCGTGGGCAAAAGAAACATGAACTGGTCCTAACCAAAGAATTAAAGAGGGACTCGGAGTTTGGGGTATTACAGAGCCTGAAATCCGTGCAGTTCGAGCTCTTTCTGTTTGTTCTCGTCGTTGTCGCTGGTTCCTGAGGCGCAGCAGCTTTACCTGGGCACTTGTTTTACCTGGAATCGCACGTGATGGTTCAAAATACCCCCTTAATGCCAGCCTTGGTTAACAGGATTTTATAGTTTATATTTATTGGAATTCTTGCTACTAATTTTAACCGTTTGCAAGAAGCTTTAAATTCTGAAAATAACACCACCACCACCACCACCCCCCTCCCGGTTCCAGCATAAATAAGGGTAAATTTTCAGTTGCATTTGTGCCTCTGAACGTTCAACAAAACAGGACAAACACACCAATACTAAGTTTAGGCAAATATTTTCCATAGAACACTGCCTCCAGTATGAATTCCAGTAAATACATGACAGAACTTCCCAAAACAACATCTTCTTTAATTATCTGCATTTCCCTGAAGAAATGGGAAGGTTTCCAGCTGGTTACTCGACCTGAGGATTTCCAGTGTCCTGTGTAGGAAATCATCCCTAATAGGGTATTTTATTAACTTTAAATTCAATTCTTCTGTGTTTTATTGACACCCTCTTGTTCCTCCTGCTCTTTCCTCAGCTTCCAGATCTGGAGTATTTTAAAGTGTGAGGAGCTCTTTGTGTGTGGCCACCACCTCTGAGAGCTTCCAGAGTCTCTGTAAAGGTTTGCTGTCTCCCCTTTATCCCAGGGAATCCAGAGGATGAGCATAAAACCGTGATAATAAAAGCCAAATATCTTGTGGGAGCTTTGGGGATGAGTTTTGGGGGGTTTGACTTCATGGCTTCGGAAATAATCTGACAAAAAGCACTCGGGTCCGCTGGCGTTTGGTTCGCCTTGGCGTCCCACAGCAGAGCTTTGGTGTTGGAAAACTTGCTGCTTTATTTCTCCACCGTTCCCTAAGAATCCAGCAGGAGCTGTGGGAGGCAGGGAACTGGGCATGGAGGTGTGGAAATGCTCTTTCCAGGTAGGAAATGAGCGAAATTTTACAAGAGTAAAACACCGGGGGTCTGTTTAGACCCCCTTCAGAGGGTCTGTTTTCCAGTCAGGCAGGGCTGGTCGTTCCACTTGGGGTAGATCTCGGGGAAGCTGCGGTTGGGATGTTCCTTTGGAAGTGATTCCTGCAGAGCTTTGGGGGCACCAGCGAGTTGGGCTGCAGGGAAGGACTTTGGTTTGTTCCAGCAGCTCCTTTGCCGTTCCGGTAACCGGGGAGGAAACTCCCACAGCTCCCTGCAGGACCTGGCAACCCACAGAGCCCTGGGAATGCTTTGCCAGCCTTCCAGCCCTGCCTCAGGAAGCCTTTGGGCTGGAACAATAGCAGGCAGCAGGAGTGGAATTCCTGCCTCTTTAGGTGTGTTTAAAGGGGCTTTGCTCTCCCTGAGCGTGTTGAAATCCGTGGCACCTGCACCAAAGGTGGATGGAATGGCATTTCTAGGAACTGTAAGGCAGGAAGTTCAGTCCTGGCATCATCAAGGGAGAAGAATTAGGTGACTCTTGGGTGACTCTTTAGGGGATGACACAGGGATTTTGGAAGTGGCAGCGAAAACTTCTTGAAATTGAGGGGTTTCTCCGTGCAAGAACGTCCGAGAAAGTTAATCCCAATGAAGATATAAATCCTAATGCGGTCTTAATTTGGTTTAACTTAATTCCTCTGCTTGCTTGTGTTCTGGATGAAGGTGTCCACGCAGGGATTTAATTTCATCTAATAAAAGTACTTGGATCCATATCCTTAATTCGTTTAGGCTGTGCACGTGTTCTCCTCCTCCATGAGCATTTTCAAGCGACCCGTAGCCAGGGAATTGGACATCGGGGAAGTGATGCCCAAAGTGTAGGTACGGGGATGGTGTTGCTGAGAAGCCAGGAGCCTTCCCTTCCCTGCCTAAAAAAGGGAAACTGGAGCAGAGTATCCATGTCTTCCGCGTGTGGAGCGTGGCAGGGAGTTCCAACGCTGATATTCCTGCTCTGGGGATCACAAACAGGGCAGCTCGGGGAGCCTAAAAATGCTGAATCTTGGGAAACGCGCCTCAACTTCGCCATAAACACTCCCAGGCTTGATATCACACAACTCCCAACCGGTTCATCTGCAGACTGGGGAGTTTGTCAGTTCTGTAATTGAAGCTTGTCCTGGTTTGTGCAGCAGGACTTTTGTCCCTGCCTCCTTATCCCGCTTCCGTGCTTCTTTCTGTTCCACTTAACTTCCCAGAAGGACCAGCAGAACTTCCACCAATCTATAATTTGCTGTACAAGAACCACATGGAGGTTTGTTGTTTTTTTGGGGTTTTTTTTTTAAAAAATCCAGATTTTTTTCGTGTTTCAAATGCTTGTTTCGCTCAAGTTCTGTTCCTCCGGAGTTCCTGGCCACGCTGCAGAGCACGGGGTGAACACGCAGAGCTGGCCGGGCTGGCCATGAACAGCGTGCTGTGGAATGCAGTGTCGTGGCACTCGAGGAATCCACTGATCTCTGTACCAAGAGCAAGATGTTGTTTATTGTTGCTTTATAAAGGTTGTTTCGGGTCTATAAAACGCGTCATCCGGCGCTGTCGGCTCCGAGCGCGTCCGTGCCTCGCTCAGCGTCATAAATGTCTTGGGTGTGCAGCACATCTGGGAAACGGTGCTGGATGGGGCTCTGGGAAGGTTCACACTCTTGTCTTGGGCTGGAGATTTATTTTCTTGGTGAATTTGTCCGTTTTTGTGTTAATATCAGCACATCCTGGCTGAGATTTCCTCGCTCCCGGGGCTGAGAACTCTCGGAAAGGTTTTGTGAGAGACGATGATCAACTTCAAGGGGTTTCAAGGTGTTTAACTCTTTCTGTGATCCACTGGAAATCAATCCCTTGGGAATCCACGTGATCACTGTGACACAAACACCCCCTTTGGACTTGGGGTCCTCAGCCTCTTCCTGGTGATTATTTTCCCCACGGAAATGTGTTTCCCGTGTATATGGCAACGTTTTCACTCCTAAATGACACTTCAACCTGTTTTTTGTCAGTTCTTTTCTCTCTTTGGAAGGGCTTCCCATGTTGGGTGGCATTTAGGAAATAAAACCTTCACGGCCCCAATTCTGCCGAAATTGGAAGAAATCAAAACTCAGCCTGGCTGGAATTGGGGTTCTGTTATTTCTTTCCCTGCAGTTAAACCCTCAGGTGAGGGCTGGAGTTCCGAAAGCCTTCGTGATTTCTGAAATCACAGCAAGGCAAAAAGGCTGAAATTGGGCGGGTTTGAGCAGATTTAAGGGGGGTTTTGGAGCTCACAGGAATATGACTTTTTAAATGTAAGCCAAGAAATCTGGAGGAAGAGGCTGATTGTTGAAACAGGCAGCGCAACAACAGGGTTTTGCAGCGGAGCTCCAGTTTGCTTTTCCAAGCGTTCCCTTGGAAAAAATTTGCTTTGCGTCTCCTCGGGCCCGAGATCTGTAATAAATTTTCCCTTCAAGTGTCCATTTGTTTTAAACTCAAAACTTTATATAAAAACAGCAGAGAGGCTGGGCTGAGCTGTTCTGTGCCCGAAATGTGGCGTAGGGAGGGATGAAGTGTCACCTCTGAGCTGTTCTCCTGAACCAAAGGTCACCTTAGTTTTTATCCCTTTATAAATCGCTGTCTCAGGAGTTTTTTTTGTGTTTTCCTGCTCGGAATTCTCTGTATTTCCTTGAACCTTTTGCCTTTAAAAACGATATAAAGTAAAAAAAAAAAAAATACAGGTGAAAAAAAATCAAGCTGAGCTTGGTGAGCGTTGGAGCTTTAATCTCTCCCAAGGTGTAATTTTTGGTTTTCCATTTGTTGTTTGTTTTTTTTCTTTTTGTAGGATGCTGTGACATCAAAACCAGTCATCCAGTTCCAAGGAAGCCAAGGGGTAAGTTTGTGCCTGGATTGCCTTGCAAAGTTATGAACTCAGCCGTGAGCAGCTTCTCATTTTTATTCTTTTTATTTTCACACTAGAACTTTCAGAAAGGCTTGAATTAGGTAGACACGAAATGCAGCACATTGTCCTGGCCCACAGAGTACTTTGTGACATTATTCTCCTTAATAGCACACAGAAAATACAGCAGGAAAGACATGATTGTTATTGTAAGTTAAGAAGAAAAATACAGAGCTCCTTGCCCTGGGAAATACAGAAAGGAGCAATTTCCAGTTTTGTTTTGGTTTTTTTGTTGTTGTTGTTTGTTTTGTTTTTTTTTTAAATAACTTTGTTTAGAATCAAACTTCCCCGAAAGCTGAGATCAAAATCCGGCAAAATCAAAAGCCGAGCGGAGGGAAAAAAACTTCCAAGGGGCGTGTGGATTTGCCTTTATTAGATGAGAAACAGCTTTGCATGTAATCAGGAATAAAAGACTGGGAATGCTTTCCCTTGGGAGAGAGCACCTCGTGAGGATCTACCCCTGACTTTTCCTGCGAAGCTGCTCAAGTTTTGGTTTCTTATCGTAGCGAGGGATTATTTTCAAATGACGCGTCGTATTTTCAGGTTATAAAAATCGATTATTTATTGCAGTTAATTGTATCAAGAGCCCTTAACTTCCAGAGAGGGTTGTTTGTTTTTTTTTTTTTGGTGGGAGAGCTGCCGGTTACCTGTGCGTGTGAGCCCCTGGAAAAGGGGGCAGGAGGAGGATGTGGAGCCTCAGCTCGTTAATTAATCGCACCCCACCAGTAAAGGCCGAAGGTAGAGCTGTGAAGGAAGAGGGATCCAGCTCCAGGGGAGCAGGGAGAAAGAGCTCTTTGTCCCTTCAGGATTGTTTTTCCTGGGGGCATGACAAGGAGCTGGCAGCTGGGGAACCATCTGCTTTTTAAGGGCAGGGCTCTGAGGATTCTCCTGCTTGAAAATGCTTTCGAGGGATCCTCCATCAGCTGGACCCCGGAGAGAATTCCAGGAATTTCACAAGCTCTCAGATCCAGATGATGACATTTAAAACACAGTTTGTTTAGCTGCTTATATATTTTTTTTTTTTAATCAATGGCCTTCCTATTTTGCTTCCCAAAAAACTTGGCTCTGGGGTGGCTTTTTGTACGTGGCACGGCTGTCGGTGGGATTGCAAAGCAGTGGTGTGAGGGTTTAATAAGTGGGAATTTTCTGTGCAAATATCCCTCTGACAAGAAGGGAAAGCTTTACTTGATGATTAGGGGAGGCAGGACATAAAATAAGAATGTTGCAGTGATATATATATATATATTTTATATATATAGGAATGTGCTGCTTCTTTAATTCTCCAGGAACCTTTAAATTACTTTTTACCTATTCCAGTGTCAGGGATACTTTCAGTTTCCAATAGACAAAAACAACAAAAGAAAAGGCAACTTTCATGTTTGATTCACTAATTAACCAGGGAAGGGAATTGTTGGGAATAAAACGCCCAATCAGGAAGGTGTTTTAGAAAAGGGGGGGTTTGGGTTCCAGCCCAAAATAAAACAGCTGTTCCAGTGGCAAGGCACAAAAAAACCCTCCTGCCTGGACCCTGGTCTGGATGGAATCTCTCAGGAGTTTGTAAAAACCTGGGATACATTTCTCTACAGCAGTGCTGGTCTCGTTAATGGCTTTTGCAGTGCAATATTCCTTGGAATAATCACAATTTACAAGCCGTAGTAACCAGCTTGTAACGAGCAGAGCGTTCCTCTGCTTTGAGGTGCTAAAGTGGGACATGCCTGAAGAACAGCACCTGGTTGTTAGTTTTTCATCACAAAGTGACTTTTTTGGACGTTTTTTTTTAAGGTTTTGTGCCCATTTTGCTCTTTTCAACGTGCACCTAAATTAGAATTTAAGAGCCCGAGTACCCCAACGTTACAAGTGGTGATAGTTATGCACAACTGTACAAGGAAGGCTGAAAAAAAGGCATTCAAAATCAGAGCTTAGGTTGGGTGAAATTTGCAGGTGCTTGGGGTGGGGAGAGAAGGGAAAGAACTGAACTGGGAGTGGGGGGATAAAAAAAAACCCCTTCACGTTCCAAAAACACGTGTGTTCAGGGAGCTTTTTAACGTGACTGTTGGGGGGGAAAATGCCATTGCTTTTTGAAAATCCAATATATTCCCCCATTTCTGGGCATGAAGCTGTGCTGGTGTTAATAAGGGGAGGTGAAAAACCTCCGTTCAGAGCGGGCTGTGCCCAGATGAATGTTACTTGAAAGAGGGGAAACAGAAGTCACATCTGCACCCGGGCTATTTTTAAGTGTCTCTGGTTACTGGTGCAATGCTCGGCACCAAAATTAGGGGCTCCCCTCGAAGCTGATTCGGTGGCTTGAGAAACCTTCTGGTTTTTTCAGCTAAAAATAATTCCTAGATAACGGCCGGGTTTCGCACACCGCGCTCTTCAGTCCTAACCTGACTCTGCCTTCCTGCCTCGTTTTACATCCTCAGAAAAAGCTGCAAGAACTCCACAAAAAAAAAAAAAAAAAAAAAAAAAGCCAAAATTTGGGGCTGCTGGAGCAACTGGTTTCCCCACGCTCCCCCCAATGGTAAATCAGGAGAGAGGAGAAAGTTCTGTGGTGTGTGAATGAATACACGGTTTGGTTGCTTTCCTGTTTTCCTTCCCGGGGGCAATCCCGTTAGCTTTTGTGCCGTCAGGGGGATTTTTTTGAAGCAGCGGTGCGAGTTGGAACGATGAAGGTTTTAAAAAAGAGTGGGAATTTTCTGTGCAGATATCCCCCTCTCCCAAGGAAGAAAAGCTTTTCTTTTACAAACTGAAGTTGTTGGCAGCACAGCTCGATCCCCCGACCGGCGGCTCGGGAAGGGGAACGACCCCCTTGAATTTACCTTTTCCCACCGAGCTGATCTGCAAAAATACCCCCAATCTGCTGGTTACAGGACTCTGGTCTTGTAAAACCAGAAGGGAATTTTATTTCCCCTGCCCTGGGTGGGGGCAGAGGGCGCAGGGCCAGATTAAAAGGGCTCGAGGCTGGCAAGGGGAGATAACGGGGCTCCTCGGGGAGGGCCCAGCAGCGCCCACATCCCCACCAAATCTGCCCCCAGGTATCCTGGGGGATAACTCATCCCCAAGGCTCGAGCCTGGCTTTCTGGGCTTGCCTTTGGAAGAAGGGAGCTCTGTTTGAGGGCGGGGAGGGCGCTGCAGGGGCTCAGCTCCAGAGCTCCTCGCTGCCTTCTGGCAGCAGCCCTGCGGTTTGTTGAAGCAGAGGGGCACAGATGCTCTGGGTCGCTTCCCAGCCTGCTGGAGACATCTGAGGTCGAAAGGAAACCACCCAAAACCCCCTCCTGTCCCGGCAGCAATCCTTTCCTGGGCACAGTCAGGCGTGGATGCCACGGGCTGGTTTTGCTGGGAGTGTGTATTTTCTGCATAGATGTGGCAATCCGGGTAAATATAAATCCGTGCGGTCGGGTGCAGCCAAAAATAGGTTTGCAACTGATGTTCCTTCTGTCTGGTTTTTCTGGGAGCCATCTTAATTATCAAATATTGATGTGATAGTAGAGCTCAGGCGCTGGCATTTACGTTGGATCTCCAGTGCAGAGTGGGGGAGAGAGTTTTCCCTTTTGAAAAATGAATGGCTTGGGGTGAGGGGGGGTGGGGGGAGAAGAAAAAACAATGCAGGATGGCTGTGGAGTTGTCTGAGGAGCACAGTTAATGCTTGATTAAATATTTAATTTAGCAGCAGCGTCACACTCTACTGTGAGCCATGAAATCTCGTTATGGAATTATAATATCTTAAAAAAGAAGAAGGGTGCTACCTAGTGACCTGGCTGGTGCTATGTTTAGTGCTGGCTCGCTAATTCGAAAGAAACAAGCCCTGAGTGTTTTAAATTGAATATAAACAGTGTGTTTTGAGCCTGAATCGATAGAACTGGGTCAGATTCCTGGAGCAAGGTTATTGTGGGCTCTGTTGGAGAGGCGGCGAGTCCCCTCCTCGCATCTCTGTGCTGTCTCTGGTGCCCTTTCCCTCGTGTCCACACACAGCGGGATAACCTGAATTCTCCTTGTAGCCTCTCGCTCTTCTCGCCCTCCTGTGCAGAAATCCAGGTGCTTTTCCTGCAGTGGGTTGCAAAACGCCTGAAAAGCAGCGTGGCTGCGGGAGAACCGGGTTCTGTGCCAGCCTGGGGGCACCCAAGTGCTGATGGTTTCCTCCCCTCTCCCCAACAGCACATCGCGATTCCAAGGCCCGACCGACCGACGGAAGTGAGGACCTTCACGTTTTACCTTTCAAATATCGGCAAGGACAGCCCCCAGGGGAGCTTTGACTGCATCCAGCAGTATGTATCCAGGTGAGTGGTACCTCCAAAAAAAACAAAAACCCAAAAAAAAAACCAACAAGCCCCAACCCAGCCTTTTTCTTTCTTTTTAACCTGTCTTCTCTAGCATCTTTTCCCTGACAAACCTCAACAAAGCTTAATTCATGTCCCTCGATTTTAGAGCCCTTCTCATCCGTTTGAGTGTGGTTTTGGGAAGCAGCTGAGTTCCCTCCTGACCTCTGAAAGAATTTGAGTTCCCTCTCAGCTCCTCTGTGTCCCCCCACTAATATTTAACTGGCACAGCCCCCGTTGTCCCCCGGTGTCATTTGCAGCATCAGGAGTATCTTCTCCACGGCTTTTCTTTTTTTTTTTTTTTTTTTTTTTTTTTTTGTGCAGCAATGGCAACATCCACCTGGATTGCCTTGGGAGCATACAGGACAAAATCACTGTGTGTGCTACTGATGATTCCTACCAGAAGGCGAGGCAGAGCATGGCACAGGCCGAGGAGGAGACGCGCAGCCGGAGCGCCATCGTCATCAAACCTGGGGGGAGATACGTAGGTAAGCCCCCTCTCCGTTTTTTGGGGGTCTTCTTCAGGTTCTAGAGTCATTGCTGACGTTGTTTGCTTGCCCATGGCAGTGTCTGGTGGTTCCTTGTGGGTGTCTGGTTTAAATGCTGCTCTCCTTGCGTCGCGTCGCCTTCACGGTTCCATCACCATCCCAGGGCTCTGCTGTGGCTGCCCCATCCCTGGAAGTGTCCAAGGCCAGGTTGGATGGGACTCAGAGCAGCCTGGTCTTGGTGGGAGGCGTCCCTGCCCATGGCAGGAGGTGGAAATGGGTGATCTTTAAGGTCCCTCCCAAACCAAACCCTTCTGGGACTCTGCCGGGGTTGTGTGTGTGCAGTGACATCCCTGGCTGGCTGCAGGTCACGTCTGTCACGCTGGGAGCACCCTGCTGATCCATCACAGTGCCTGTGCCCATGGCCAGCTCAGCTAAAAACGTGCCACCACCACCGTGTCACACACAGCTGGTGTGTGCCTGCTCCAGACCAGGACACGCCGCAGGTTGTGTTAATGAGCAGAGAGACTAAAGCAGCCTGAGCAGACCACCTCGCTGTGACAACAGAAGGAAAACCTTAGGAGAGGAAGTAAAACTGTGGCAAATATCACAAGGAGCCCGCAGAGACCCAGCTCTAGGCTCGGGGCCCTGCTTAACTTGGGGTCACAAACTCAGGGCGCAAACACGAAGCAGAAAGCGGGGTTTCAGTATTTGTCCTTTTCGAGGCGGCTGTTTTTTTCCTGCAGCCCATGTGATCTGTAGGCAGTCACTGCTCAGAGGACCTGTGACGAGAAGGGTGAGTTGCAAAATGTAGAGCTGACCCTGACTCAACTGGCAAAGTGCTCAAAGCTGAGAAACGAGATAATAATCAGGAAGGAAATGCATTGATTTCCTGTAGACTAGAAGATTATTTTGTTTAGCTCCTCTTTGAGAACATTACAGTAAGTGCATGAAGTTGAGGCTCGTGAGGGAGAAGGCTCTGAAAAGGCAAATTGCTTCCCGGGGAGACGGGAGCAGAACTTCTTGATTTAAAAATACTCCTGCTAAAACCCTTTACTGCCCCGAAAATGGAGCTGTGGGGAAGCAGTGGCTGCTCCTAGATAAGATGTCAGCGTTGAAGACGGGAGGGGAGCGCTCTGGTCCAAGAAGGAAGAGCCTGGAAGGACAGTCCTGGTGTGGGATCTGCACATTTCCCGGTGTGCCAGCACCATCAGCTGATTCCCATTCCCGGCAGGCCGGGCTGGAGGGACAGCGCTGGCTCTCACATTTCCATGAGAACACGGAGCTCAGCACTTCAGCGGCAGTGGAGTCATTCCAGGCAGCTCAGATGTGGAAAAATTTATAGGAAATGTTGAAACTGGAGAGCAGCAGAACTCACAGATGTGAACTGGCACTTGGATAAATGCATGTGTAAATAGATGCCTGCAGGTAAAACCCTGCAGGGGATGTGTGTGCTTGTACCCACACCAAACGTGTGTGTGCATCCATATCCATGCACCTGCATAAATATTTTAAAATCCTTTGTGTTCTGGCTTAACTCAGTTGTTTTTTTTTTTGGTTTTTTTTCCTTTCTTTCTTTTCCTATCACTGCACATTTTGGCTCCAGCCTCAAGTGGAAACCCTCCCAGTGTGTGTGTTTTTTTTTTTTTTTAATGCTCATGACCTGGCAGGAGTTGAGGCAGCTCTAGAAAGCTGACGAATCCTCTCTTGTCCCAATCGCTGGGAACGAAAATCCAGTTGACCTCTGGATTTTTGGGGGTGGTTTTTAAAGGTGTGAATTGCTGTTCTTGCCTCTCACCTCTCCTGACAAGAGATTTGGGTCCTGCTTGCTCGGAGCAACTGCCGGTGTGTGTAATAAAAAAAAAAGCCAGGAAATGGGGCCTGGGTTACGCAATCCCAGCTCAGTAAAACAAACAGTGCAGACAATCCCCAGTATCTTCAGAGATGACTCAGTTGGAAAACTGTCGCTTCCTAGCAGTGGAGAAGTGCCATCCTGGAATAAACCCCCTGAAACGCTTGCAAGTAAATGCTGGGTGGTTGTTTGTCCTGGCAGAAGGTCACTTTCTCTCCAGCCCCGAGTGATTTATTGATTGTGCCTCCACGGCCTTCAGGACCTTGGAACCCTGCTCGTTTTCCTCCCAGCTTTGCCTCGCTTTGCCTTTGGTAGCAGGAACCTGGCTGTGGGACCCTCTGCTGTGCTCACAACAGCCCGGTTCTTTTGCTGTGGGGCTGGTGCGAGGGTCTGTTTTTTTGGTGGGAATGGGGATGGGGTAAATGAATTCTTGGATCGTGCTGTCAGCAGCCAGGAAGCACGCCGAGGGAGCTGAGGTGCGCTTTTGAGGCAGCTTTTATGTTCTCACTTCTCTGAAAGCTCAACTGGAGGGGTTGAAGCAGCTCTTAGTCCAGGGTGGAAGGGGTTATTCTATGAGCACAGGCAGCACCCTGATGAATAGGCTGATGGCCCAGTGTCAGCCCCATTCATGGGGCCGTGTTTGGAGGGGGAAGGGAGGTGGACCCAGCCCCATAAAGTTCCTATTGTTCTAAAAGCAGAAACATCTGCTGGAGGAGCGTTTTTGCTGAGCTCAGCAGCGGGGAGCCGCTCGTTGACCAGTTCTGGTCTTTCCACCCCGTATTTCCACTCTTCTACATAAAAATGCAGAATTTTCTTCTCGTAGGGGAGGGGAGAATAGTTTGGGGGGGGGGGAATAGTTAGATTAACCATGGGGGATACGTGCACTTGGGATAAATGAAAAGCTGGCAAACAAAGGGAGCTTTATGTAAGCTGGTGGCCAATAATGCTCAGGTTTCCAGAGCTTGGTGTTGCTGTTTACTTGTTACGAGCTTGTCATGAACCATAAAACTCATGGGGATGCTCGTTCCGTGCCGGAGCAGAAGGGGGTGTGTGCTGGTTGTGGTTTTTTTTTTGTCCTTCCTTGTCATCTTGTGGCACTTCAGAGGGGGCATGATGAACTCTCTCACGCGTGTTTTGACAGCCCCACTGGCCTTTTGCAAGGTGACTGCTGCAGTTCACTATTCTCATCTCATTTTAGGCAAAAAGGTTCAGGTGCGTAAACCTGCACCAGGAGCTTCCGATGCTGTTCCCTCCAGGAAGCGCCCAACGCCAGTCAACCTTGCCAGTGCAATAAAGAGAGGCAATAGTGCCATTTCTCAGAGACCCTTCAAAGATAGGGTTGTGCACTTACTGGCACTAAAGCCTTATAAGAAACCTGAACTTATTCTCAGATTGCAGAAGGATGGACTTTCTCAGCAGGACAAGGATTTGCTGGATAACCTTCTGCAACAGGTTTGTACTCTCTGGCGGAGGCGACGAGTTTTAGGTAAAGGGAAATGTCTTCTCAGAACCCTCCCCGGGTCAGTCTTAACCTGTTATCTCCAAACTGCAGCTGAGTGTGTCTAAAGGCCGTGGGTGACACAGTTCCCAGCTCCTGGTGCTGTCGCAGAGATAGCAGGAGCCTCCCGTGGCTACGCCTCGGGTTAGGGGGGTTTTGCAACCGAGCTGGATGATTTTGGCTCACCAGATCAGAACACTTTTGCTTGGTCGTGGGGGAGGATTGTCTGACAGAGGATCTCCAACTTACTTGCTTTGCTGTAACCTGTCAATGTCTGTATTTTTATTCTCATGGACGTAGAGGAGCAACGCTCTATGTTGGGACGTGGTTTTCTGTGTGAGGGGAAAAAGATGTCCCCTCTTTTTTTCTTTTTTTTTTTTTTTTTTTTTCTTATTGCTCTGAGCCTTTCCTGCTTGGAAGTGCCACTGGTTAGGTGTGAAGATCATGCACATTATTGGTATGTCAAGTGTGAAAGCCGTCTCCAAGCTGAATCAGTTCCTAACACTTGGAGTCACGTTGAAGGTGCCATTTTAGGCCTTGCAGTCAATCCCTTTATTGCTTTCTTAAACACAGCGTGGCTATTTATTTAAGTGCTGCAGCTGCCCTCTTCTGTATTGGAACATATCCTGGAAAATATTCTGTATTTTACTCCTTTCCAGAGCTGAAAACACCGAGGCAGGACTTGGTTTGCCCGGGGCAGGTCACATTAAAACCGGAGCCCCAGCCGGCACAACTCGCTCCTTTCCCTTATAAGATGTTAACCCTGCAAGCCTTCGTTTTTTATTTTTTTCTAGCAGTGCTGGGTATTCTTTGGAGCACCTTTTGAGAAAGGTTTCAGACTAGGAACTGTGTTTCTGATGATCCCTTTGGAGCGATGCTCCCCCCGAAGCCCCGGCAGGGAAGCGGCGCGTGCGGCCGCGGCCACGGGGCCCCTGATTGGCCTAAATGCTGATTTGGCTGGAAACGCGTTGCTCGTAAAGTTAATCCCTCTCAGCCCTCCCAGGGCTCCCTCCCATCCACCAGCAGACACAGATAAGCTAAAAATTACAGGCTGTGTTAAAGCTGCACGTCTAAATCCGTGGAGGTGTGGGGTTTTATTGTGCTCTCTTGCATCTCTCGCAGGACTCCGTGTTCCTGACGGCCTTTTTGCCTCGTTTTGCAAGGTTTCTATTTTTGGGAGGGCTGGGGTGGAGCTTCCAGAGTCCCACACAAGAGCAAAACAAGGAGGTAGCAGCTCTCAAGCTCCGTGGAGAGAAAAAAAAAAAATCCAAGTTGTTCTTCCCGGGGCTCCAGAAACAGGCAGGAACCGGAGAAATTCTGGGAGAGTTCTTGAAAAAGAACCCGGCTTTGCTTTTGTCTCTTGGGTGTGTGTTTACAGGGACACCTCAGTGTAAAACACAGCTCAAATTCTTCTTGTGTTTTGGCTCAGGATTTTGGAAAGCTGACAGAACTGAGAGGAAAAACAAAGTGTTGGTCGTGTAAACCGATAACTGGGCTTTCTATTTTGCTCTTATCAGGAGAGTTTGCTGTGTTACTTGTGCAGCTCTTTTGCCTTGAAATGCCTCGATTTTTAATATTTTTTTAATATTTGGTCATAGTCTCCCCAAAGCAAAAGCAGAGGAATTAGCAGCATCTTCAGTGAATTCAAGACTTCCCCCTCCTTCTCTTGTTTTTGAGGCGTTTTCCTACTGCGTGGATAATAAAAATCCCTGAGCACAACCATCTCCTGAATGGAGGGAGCCCTGGAGGACAGTAATCCCAGAACAGAGGCACAGTTATCTCCATGGACTGAATAAAAACATCTCCCATCTTCGAGGGTGTAACAGCCCCTCCACAGCTGAGGGGGGCTCAGGCCGGGAATCTTGGCCAGTGGATCAGCCCGGCAGTGGGCAGAGCCTTGGGCACCTGGGCCTCTTGTGTCCCCCTTCAAAAACACATTTAAGGCTTTATTTTCTTCTTAAACTTGCAGTGCTCTGCAAGCACAGGCTGCCCAGAGAAGCTGTGGCTGCCCCATCCCTGCGTCTGAGGCCAGGTTGGAGCAACCCAGGCTCGTGGAAGGTGTCCCTGCCCATGGAATGAGATGAGCCTAAAGTTCCTTTCCAACCCAAAACCATTCCATGACTCTCTGAATCACCTGAGGGAGGTTCACTGTCAGGGAAAGCCTGATTTGGGGCTCTTTGCTTGGTGCCAACGCTGGATTTTTCAGATATGCAACCAGCAGCAGCAGCAAGAAGTTAAATTTTCAGTCAGGCCGTGGAAAGACTGACCCAAGTGGGATAACTCTGAACAAGTTGTTTTCCATCCTGATCCGATCCTGCCCGTTCCAGCAGTGTTTCCTATCCATGCAGGGCTTTGTGGGGAGAAGCTCCACAGGGGTAGGACTGGATGAGACGTCAGGCAGCGTGTGCTGAGCTCCCCATGGCGCCCGGGCTGCAAACCACACCTTCTGTTCGTGCCCCCCAAAGTACCCTTGGGAAGGTTCTCCCTGGGAAATCCAGTGGATCTGCATTCTCCTCACTGCTCCCCGAGAAAAGCAGCTCTCTGTCAACTCTTTCCCTGGCTGGTTTAGCGAGGAAACGTCTCCTGGCAATTGTTAACTAAATTACGGCCACAGGAGTTCCTCTCTGGGCCATAAACTGCCCCGTTTTGGCCGTGGCACAGGTGTGATAAGAGAACTGCCTGTTCCCATTAGGGTTTATTTCCAGGTATTTCCATAAACTGATGTTGTGCTGGTCCAGGCTACCCAACCTGAATGATCTCTTTAGATATGACTTATTTCCCACTTAAACTGGATGTGCTTTAGGAACTCATTACGAATTATTGCAGTGGCAGGGCAGAAGGGAAGGCACAGCTTGATTAAATAATCTTAATGATTAGGAAATGAAACATCGAAGCCCTTGTTCTCTGACACTACTAACTGCTCAGTCTGCTCAGATTTTGCCTTCGTCTTAGCTCTTGTTTGTCAGAACAAGTGAGAAAATTGAAACCCTGATGGTGTTTTTTACGGATCACTTCTATTTCAGGTGGCAAATTTGAGTGCCAAGGACAGCACTTTCACACTGAAGGATTGTGTATACAAAGAAGTGCAGAAGGACTGGCCTGGCTACTCAGAAGGAGATCAGCAGTTGCTGAAGAGGATCCTGGTTAGGTAATTATCCCATATTCTCCCTAATTTCACCTGGAGCTTGGAAATCAAAGTAACAGAGGGGTGAAAGTTGAGTGTCTGACTCGTTTTAACATCAGGCAGATGGAGCAGGAGCTGACTAAAGTTGAATATCCAAGTGGATCCACTCTTCAGGTGGTCCTGGGTTGCCTTTAAACCATTCTCCTAAAAGCTTGAGGAAAACCTGGATAGGGAGGAGCAGAGCTGGCAGAATGAAGTGTGTCCAGCTCCACTCTGCACTGGAAGTCTCCTTCCCTTTTCCCACATCTCCTTGCACGTGTCTTCCTGTGTTTAAAAGCAAAGGAGAAGTTGTTTCCAGGCAGCCACATCCCTGAGGCTCAGATCTGACTGGAGTTAAGGGATGCATGGAAAAGCAGAGGCAGTTCCCTAGGGATAAACCCCCTAAAATACGTGCTGGATGTCCTGCTGCTGATCCTCTGCGTCCAAGGGATCCCTGTTCCCTCCTGAAAACAGCCCCTTAACACAGCCACTTGATCCTTAGTTGCTGAAGGTGTTTTTCCTCTACAGATATTTTTTTTTTTTCTTTAAGTGAAGCCTCCAAGCTTGGGAGGCAGCAGGGAGAGAGCCCAGATCTCCCAGGTTTCTCCAGGAGAATTCTTTCCCTGAGTGTTTGTATTTCCCTCTCTGGGTTTTCAATGCCTTTGTAGTGCAGACAGAGCTTTTACTTGTGCCTTATTTTATTGCACTTTTGGTTGAGATGAAGCGAAAAAAACAAACACAGCTCTGTCTGAGCAGTTCCCATGATTTAAAAGCGCAGTTGACTTGGAGATGAAACTTCACTAAACCAACAGAAAGTTGCACTCCAAGTGCTTCTGGTGTGCTGAAGGAAAATCAAACTCCTTTAAATGGCCTCGATGTTAAATTATAATTAAAAGGAGAGCCATAACTGCCATGCAATCTTTATGGCTTTCAAACAACCCAGTGAATTTCTCCCTGTAGAAAGCCATGTTTACTGCCTTTTTATTTTTTTTTTTTCTGGGATTGTGGCGTTCAGTTAGGAGGAGGTCTAAAAATAGACCTTGGAAAGGATGTATTCAACTGTACAAACAAAGCCCCGCTCAGCCAATGCAGGTAATGAGGCTCCAAAATGGAAAAAAAAAAAAAAACCAAACATGTAGGGGTTTGAAGACACAAGAAAAACAGCCACAAAAAGGGCACAGGCGGCAGCAGACGTTGGATTTACGTCGCCCTCGTTGCCTGGAGCCAACCAATTGTTCCGTGTCCTCCTGGTTTTTCAGGGCCAGTGGCCACTGGATGGTTCAGCAGCCGCAGTGATTGGCACATCTGCACATGGTGGAGCTGGAGCTAACCCTGCTGGTTGGGGTTTTTCCTCCTGTTTGTGTTTTCCATCCTTCTTGTTGATGGAAAACGAGACCCTGAGCCACCTGAGGTAGGGAAGGTGTCCCTGCCCATGGCACTGGATGGTCCATTGCAGGATTCCATGAAACCTTCAGCTGTCAGAGCTGCTTAAGCCCACAAGTTGACAATGAGAAGGTCACTCAGGCTGATGACCCAGCCCCCAAAAAAGCCACTTTCCCCCGGGGTGTTTCTGCAACTTCACCATCCCCGAGTACTTTCCTTGAGCTGCTGAGATTGTCCTAAAGAAAATTAAACAAAGCCGGGGCTGGCTGTGACTAAATGATGTGTAAATGTTGCTGCAATACAACCCGAGGTTCAGGCTCAGGTTAAAAGCAAAATCTTGTCAAGTCATGGGCGTTATCTGTGAAATAATCTCCCTGATGTTTGAAAAATACAGGCTTTAATGCTGACTGTAGTTTTCTGGTGGAAGAATTTAGACCTCGGTTATTTAGGCTCCACAGCTGGTGACAAACTGACTGCAGAGCTACTTTATTAAAAACCTTTAACCCTGAATTTTTTTTTCCTCCAGTTTTTTTGTTTGTTTTTTTTTTTTCAGCTACAACCTGATGCAACAGTAGTTTTGTTTTGTTTTGTTTTTTTTTTCTGGGTGATTAATACAGGCACAGTCTGGGCAAAGCTGGTGGGCTGGGAAAATACTCCCAAGATCTGGGGAGGAGCAGAGACCAGGCCTGAAGGGGAATTAAGGCACTTAAGTGATTGTAATTGTATTTTTGGTTTTTTGCTACAAGAGGTTTCTCTTATTTGTCGAACACCACAAATACAGCCCAGAGTAGCTTTGTTTTTGCATGATGCAACTTAAAAGTGTTATTGTGAAGCCCTAAATGAAAATCCTAGTGGACCAATAATACCTCAACAGTTCCTGTTATAATCCTGTTTTTCCTGGACCCAGAGGGGCTCGCTGCTGAAAAGGACTGCTGTTCCCATAAAATGTTGTTTTAATGATGCTGATGAGTGGGAGAACTTACTCCTTAACATCTAACCTTGAGTTTCAGCCCCTTCTCAGTGAGCTTTGCTTTCTGAGTTGTCTCCTGAAGTCACTTTTAACTGGGTAAAGCAAAAACTCAGCAGAAATTTGTTAAATTAACTTACTGAGCTGTATTTCAAACAGAGGAATAATGTGTTATATCCTTTACACTTTAAAATTCAGTGCCAGTTTTGCTAATCTCCACGTGGATCACGTTCCCGAGGCTGCCATTAATTTGTTGTAATTTCTTTACATCACGAGTTCAAGAGGGAAGAGGTAAAAATGCTGGGAAATCCGTTCCATCCTCGGTAGGGAAACCTCTCCTGCGTCCCAGAGCTCAGCCTCGCCTCTTCCTTGGCAGTGCTACTCCCTCCATTCCCAGAGAATCACAGAATGGGAAAGAAAGCAGGAAAGAGAGGAGGAATTGCCACTTGTCCCTGATGTTTCCCTGTAGCAGTTTCTCCTCCCTGGATTTTGTCCGGGCTCAGAGCTGCGAGCTCTCGCAGCATCTCATCCCGAGCCCCAAAAAAGACTCCTTCCTCCACAGGGAGACCCGAAATGCCACCCCTTGCCTCGCCAGGGCGCGGGATTTGACCACCCCCCACCCTCTTTGTTTTGCAGGAAGCTCTGCCAGCCCCAGAACAGCAGCGGTTTTCAAGGAGAAGCCCCTTCCCTGAGCCCTCCCAAGGACACGGTGAACTCCAGCTCTCCCCCTCAGGTGGGTGATCCCAAGGTGGAGGGCCCAGCCCTGGTTATCCAGCTGCTCCTGAGGGATTTGGCTGCTGGAGGTGTGTCCAGGCGGAGCTGTGGCCTGTCTGCACCCCGTAATCACCTGCTGGCGGGTCGGGAGGTCGCTGGGGTTTTATCCCTGTTTTATTAAGTTGGAGCCTGATTCCGGCTTCCCTCAGCATCTGTTTCTCCTCTGGCAAGGGCCTGTGGGGAGAATCCCTTACAGGCTCGGTTTTAAGGGCTGAATTCTTTTGCCGGTGCCCACATCCCTCTCCGAGTTCCTGGGAGAAGGAGCTCGTGTTTTCCTCATCACTAATAATTGAGTGGAACGAAGCCATTAATAAGCAGCTCCCCAGAGCGCTCGAGTTATTAAAATCTTTGACCTTCTGCAGCCCAATTGCTGTGGCAGATGCAGGGGCAGGTCGGGCTGCTCTTGGAGGGGAGATGCCAGTGCGTGTGGAGCTGTGAAAAAACCAAGTTTTTTCCATGAGAAGAAACACCATCCCCTCCCTCAAAGGAGCTCTGCTTGGTGGGTGTGTGTGTGTGTCAGGCAGAGTCTGTCCCCACTTTTCCCACTGTCCTCTCAGCACAGGCGTTTCTCACGTTGTGAAACTGCCTCCTTCCCTTCCCCACCGTGGGGTCAGCCCAGACAAGTTGAGTATTTATTCTTCTCCTGCCAATGGAATGTGTAATTCCTACTTGTCTGGACAGACG
Organism: Empidonax traillii; assembly: GCF_003031625.1. Lineage (NCBI taxonomy): Eukaryota > Metazoa > Chordata > Aves > Passeriformes > Tyrannidae > Empidonax > Empidonax traillii. The sequence continues at coordinate 162,212 of NW_020956610.1, forward strand.
CACTGAGGATTAGTGGCAAAGAATATTAGCAGGTAAAGAAATTATGTGCTTTCTGGCAGTAAGAGGGAGGCAATTCTCTGTTGAGAACAAGGACTGTGTAACTCGTTTGCCAGGTAGCTAATTCCAAATCCTCTCCTGCTCTGCTGTGGGCATGTTCCCGGGGAATAAAGATCACCTTCAAGTTAGCTTGGAAACACGCAGTGCTGTTAACAGGCCGGGCTTGTGTGATTTTTAAGTGATCCTGGGGGAAAAAAAAAATAAGGTTGAAAAATCATCTTGCTTCAGGCTGAAAGACTCCGAGGTCTGCAGGGGGTGGTTTTTTGGGTCTTTGGAGTTTGAAACTTGGGAGGATTGGCCGATTGGTTTGGATTTAGAAAAGTTTCTGTTCAGAAAGGGATGGCTGCTAATGGGTGCAGCGCCAGCAGGGGACTGGGATTTGGTAGTGTGGAATGCAGAACATTTTGGGAAAGTTCAGCTGCGGAATGAGGGTGTTTAAAAGGAACAAAAGGCTTGGCCTGGTAATTGTGAGGCAGCCTGGCTGAGCAGGAGTGGGATGCACGTACACCTCCCAACCAGGGAGGTGAAGCTGGTGTCTGTTGGGTAAAATAGGGCAGTTTGGTGGGGTTTTTGGTGAGCTGTTCTGAGAGCTGCAGTCACAGGTGGCCCCTCCTCTGGGAGATGGACACTGCGTGTTCTGGGAAGTGATGTTGCAAAGCCGGTTGGACGTGCTGGCCTTGCCCCTGGAGCTCAGTGGCACAACCAGCAGCAGCTCCTCTTCCTAATCACCCTGACAGGTGGGAAGGATCCCTGGCACGGAGCAGAGTCCTGGAGACCCCTGAGTTAGCAAAGAGGAGTAACAACCAGGGGGGAGAAGGAAGTGAATCCAGGGGCTCCTCGAGCCATCACCTCTGTGGTGGAGCAGCATTTCCATCTGCAAACACCTCACGGCCCTGCCTGAGACAGAAGGAAAACAGCGAATTATCCAAAAGAAATACCCAGAACTGTCGCTTGTTTTCCTCTGGGCACTAAACAATCCTTGCTCAGAGTTCCTGCAGCCCTGGAGCTGCCAGGTGGGCACAAACCGAGGGCCGGCCGAGGTGATTTTGGCTGGCACACGCTGGGCTGAGCCCGACAGCTGTGGTTCTGGCTCTGGGTTCTGCTGCCTGATGGATGGGTTCTTCCATGGAGCAGCTTTTCCAGGCTGGAGAGCTGCCTCCAGGGCGGTGTGGGCACGTGGAGCTGCTCCAGACAAACCCTGCCTGTGACAGCCCCGCTGACGGGCACAGCTGGGAACAGCTTCCCTCTCTGCCCTTGTTCAGAAAAGGGTCACTCGGGTCACGTTGGCCCCTGTGACGTGGCTTTTGAAGTGCTGCAAATGTCCCCTTTTTGCCTGAAGTTCTGAGAACTGAGCAGTTGGCGCTTTCCTCAGCTCTTCCGGGCAATGCCTGGCTCTTGAGAAGAGGAAGGAGTGGGTTGCAGGTGACCACAGAGCTGGGGAGGGGGAGGGGGGGGGAAGAAAATGCAGAACTGGTAAATCCCCCTCCCTGCTCCGCAGCCCTGAGCACGTTTTCCCTTTGCAGGGGATTTGGGGTGCTCTGAGTGTTGTGCCTGTGACCAGGACAGATGTTTTTATCATGGAATCCCGGACTGGTTTGGGTTGGGAGGGACCTTGAAGCTCATTCACTGCCACCCCCTGCCATGGGCAGGGACACCTTCCACTAGTCCAGGTTGCTCCAACCTGGCCTTGGACGCTTCCAGGGATGTTTCCAACCTCTGCTAATTGGCTGGGACAGGGGGAGGCTGCAGGGGTTTGAATTCCAAAGGGCTGGATTTGAAACAGGCTGCAGTGAGAGCAGCCTGGGTGGTGTGGATAGTGTGGGAGATCAGGGATTCCTGATGGGATGGTGGGATCCTCTAAGCTCTCCCACCAAGCTGTAGGCTCTGCAAGGCTGTCAGGAAGCAGCTGGGGGATGGATCAGCTGCTTTTCCCCGGGAACACTCCCTTCTTCCCTGTCTCGCACCCCCACCTAGTGGCAACCCTCGAGCCCTCTTCCTCATTCGCTTTTTTTTTTTTTTTTTTTTTTCCCCTTTTCCCTCCTCAGAAACGATCCCAGCCTCTGGAGTTCATCGACCCCCTGGCCAACAAAAAGCCCAGGATCTCGCACCTGGCTCACAGGACCCAGCCCACCTTCAACGGGAAGCTGAGCTCCTCATCCAACGGGAAGGACATCCCCCCTGCCCCCCCCGCCCCGCCGCCGGCGCTGCCGGAGTCGGGAAGCTCCAGCTCCAACCTCCCGGCCCTGGAGCTGCCCAGGCCTCACGACCCCCTCTCGGACGTGAGCAACGACCCCGCTCACAACGGCAGAGACTGTGAGAGCAGCGAGCCCACGGACAGGCTGAGCCACCCCCCGCCCACAGACTGTCCCCAGACCAGCAAACACAACTGCGGCTCCTACGTCAAATCCAAGAAAAAATCCAAAAAGCACAAAGACAAGGAGAAGGAGAGGAAGGAGAAGAAGGGCGAGGAGAAGTGCAAAGAGGAGAAGCAGAACTGTGAAGTAATAAAAAACGCTGACTTAGGTAGTGTTCCCCAGGAGCAGGTCACAGGTAAGGATGGGCTGAGAGGTAATTTCGGTGTTGGCTGGGTGTGGATCCCGCTCCGGATCCTTTGAGGACGGAGGGAGCACGTCCTGTCCGCTCCCAGAGACCGCGGGGAACGGAATGCCAGCGCTGTCCTGCCTCCCAAATCACCAAATGGCCTTCCTCTCCAAAGAGGATATCAGGTTTTTCCTGTTTAACCTTTCGTGCTGTTTGGAGCTGCCTCAGAGCGTGTCATGTTGCTCCTGGTTAAATTAAAAGCCGGGATAATATTGTGGGGATGAAAGGCAGGGAGCGAGACCTGGGAAGAGCAGCTCCTCACGGCGCTTGTGGTGACTGTTGTTTGGTTTTTTGGGTTTTTTTTAAATGAAAAGTTAGTCACAAAAGCTTTTAGTATTGGATACAAATGGAAGAGATAGATAAATCTGGTGATAAATGCCTGTTCAAGCAGTATCCAACCAGCTCTTCCAGCCTGGAAGAGCTTCCTCGTGTCCCACTTGGACTCTGAATTTATTTATTCAAGGGCTGACACAACAGTGAATCTCATACAAAAACCATTTTCCCATAAACCACTGTTTCAGAGTCAGTTCTCTGAGCTCTTAGAAGCCAGAGCAGAGAATAACTCTTGGCTAATCCCATCCACTCCCTTTCCTGCTGCTTCCATGCTCTCTGCTGTTTGTTCCAGCTCCCCAGAGCACTGGGACTTCCCCTGCAGCCTCTGGGAGTATCTTTGAAATTTCTTTTTGAATCCATCTCGTTTTCCTTTGCGCTGCTGCTGCTTTCCACGTCCCTCTTCGTGCCTGGCGCGTGAAAATCATCCAGAAAAGGACAGTATCTTGAAATGGGGACTAATTTGTTGGATTCCTGGAAAGGGAGCCATTCCCAGGGCCCCGAGGCTGAGCTGGTATCAGCTCTCACCTTCTCCACAGTATTTGTAGCACCTACAAAAGCATTTTGGTGTCTCAGCAGTGATTTTGAGGACGGTCCATGGGTTGTGTGGCACTGCAGGATCAGCTTTTTAGATAATTCTTCTACTTTAACCTTCTCTGGTGTCAATCCCAGTTTTTTCTGGGAGTGTTGGTTTTCTTCCCTGTTGTTTTCTCTCTTAATTTTTTTTTTTTGCCCAAATCCCCCAAATCCTGAAGTTGCTGAGCCTTCCCCACCTTCTCTGCTTGGCCTCACAGCTTAGTGATTGGATTTCTGTTAATTAGTTGGGTCTTGTTCCTGCTGCTGTTTAAGAGGCAGCGAATCCCGAGCTGGACTGGGAGCAGTCACAAACAGGATGTGGTCAGTCCTGCTTGGATCCTGGACATCCAGAACTGGGAGCTTTTCCTTCTGTGCCTTTGTGCCCCGTCCTGCTCCTTCCCCACTTCCCCCTCCCCACCCCGAGAGCTGAAGGGAAATTGTTTGATGGAATCACAGAAGGTTTGGGTTGGGAGGGGCCTCGAAGCTCATCTCCCACTAGGAGTGGAAGTTTCTCCCGGGACCTCTGGGGTCCTCTCAGCGTCAGTAGGTGGCACTCACAGGCAGAACAAACCTCCCTGTCTCCCTTTTCTCCTCCTCGGTCCTTGAGCCTTCCTTAGACCACATCCTGTGCCTTCCATGCCCTGGGCAGGAAAGGAGGGAAACCCGGGATTGTCTGCAGCGGGAATTTGAGACTGGGGTGTGTTTTATAAACCCTGGGTTGGTGCCATTCTCTCATTCTGCCCAGGAAAGCTTTTCTGCAGAAATTCGGGGGTAAAAAACCATTTTTAAAAAAGATCTGATGGGGTTGTTGCTGACTCAGCTGATGTGCAGCTGACTCTGCTGAGGACCTTGGGAGCATAACCCACAGTTTGTGAGAAATACCCCCTTTCCAAACCTGCATCCACTTGCTTTCTTCCTCCAGATTCCCCCTGCAGTGCTTGTTCTCCCCTGAGGATGGGTCTGGTTTAGGCTCCCTCCCAGTCCTGATCCCCCTGAGGTCTTTGCTTGCATCACTGGAGCTCCTGAACGTTCTTAGCTGAGCCTTTCTTGATGCTGAATCCACCTCCTGGAGCTGGGAGCGCTTGGATTTGTGTGAGGACAGAGCTGCATTCCCTGCAAACCTGGGAATACCAGGAGTCTGCAGCTGGAATATTCACCTGGGAATGTGTATGAAGTGTGGAAGGGGGAGAAAAAGAACGTTCACCTTGCTCAGCTCTGTCCTCTGGACCAGAACGTGTTTTTCCCATTCCCAGCGGTGCTATCAGTGTTATCCCACTCCAGGCACTGTTTATACACCAATTAAATCCAGATTATTTTTTTTTTTCCTGCACTGGCTGATGTTGGTGCTGTTCTGCTGACAGACAAATAGTAGAGGAGCCTTGAACTTTTGGCCACCTTGTTGTGGCTCTTCTGTCTCCTGCCAGTTCCAAGCAAAACAGAAATCCTTTAGAATTCCATAAACCCTGTATTGCAGACAAGTTCGTGAGTTTGAAGCTGAATTGCAAAGAGCTTTGAAGTTTTAAGAACATCTGTAAACAAGCCTTTATTTTTTCAGGTTTAAATGGAACATGCAATAATTCTAGTGTACCAACATCAACTTCAGAAATGCCAGATTATTTATTGTAAGTATTTTTTATCAGTTGCTTCATCACTCTGGGATTGTGTTTCAGGCTAAAAAATCACAATGCACTGGGGATTTCTGTTGGGCTTTTATGTCATTTGATAGAACTTTGGAAGGTGGGTTTAAAAAAAAAAAAAGTAAATCCAGCTTTGCAGAGTTTCTGAGACTTAACTTGGTATCAGATCAGTTCTTTGCCTCCCTGTGGAGTGTTCAGGTTTATCTCCTGTAAACCGATGGTTGAAGTAGTTCAAGAAACATTTTATGCCTTGGAGGGGCTTGAAAGGATTAAACATCTCCATGTTACAGCTGGGAAATTGGAGAGGAAATAATCTGCTTTAATGTTATGGAAGACAAGGCAAGGAAGGATTTGGGGAGGTTTGCTAATTCTTCCCCTCTCCAGAGCCAAGATCATCTGCATAAACCAGTGAAATATTCTTTGAGGGGAGGTTATAACCCCCGGGTTGGGGATGTGAGTTGTTTCACCTCTTGACTCTTTAATCAGATCCCCTCGAGGTTAATGAAACAATCTGTGAGAAATAAATTCCACTCCAAAAAAAAAAAAAAAAAAAATCCCCCGTGCACAAAGCCCAGGATCTGCATAAACCCCAAACCTGTTCCAGGCAAAGCTTTGGGATGGGGGGAGGGACATTCCCTGTGCCCGGGGTTTGATTCCATCACCACTGGAGGGAAGGGATGGAGCAGCAAGAGGAGGGAGTCCCTGCAGCTGCCTGGAGGAGTGAAAGGCTTCTCGTGTGGTTGCTGGTTTTCTGGGCTCTGTGAACCCCAAACAGCCCCCTCAGGGCGACACTTTTAGGGCCATTCAGAGGAATTTGGGTGGCTGGGGGAGGGGGTGGGGGGTTCTTTCCCAGATGTGCCGGTCCCTCCTACAGAGGAGTATCACAGCTCCTTGGTCCCTCTCCACAGCATCAGTGGGAGGTTTCTGAGCTCTGTGGTCTCACCTTCTGGTGGGATCCAATTGTTTTGATGGCCCGATCCCTAAATTACAGGAGCTGTCTCACATTTTAAGAGCTGTTTTAATCGTGAAGGTGAATGTTCTGTGCTGGTAGAGGACTTGCCTCCTGTCCTGTGTTGATGCTCCTTTATCCCAGCTTGCAGCAAGGAGTCAGTACTTGAAGGCTAAAGCACTTAAAAAGTGCTTAAAAAGTTAAAAGAGTGAAAATTTCCCCCCTAATTTGAGGCCTGAATTACCTTCTTAAGCGTTCAAGGAGCGAGCTGGGGGAGGCAAACTCATCCCAAAAGATGAGCTTTACCTTCGGAGAGGGCCGTAAATGTCAGGTTTAATGGCTTTTTTTTGTTGAGCTGAATCACCTCCAAAGGGCCCCAGGGGCACATCTGCTCAGCCCGAGCTCGTGTGTGTGTGTGTGTTTGTGTGCCGTGCCCTGCAGAAGGTGCTGGAAATGAAGTCCAGCTCCTCACCGTGGCTTCTGCTCGTGTGCTCTTGCCACATAATCGCCCCGAGAGCGTTTTGCAACGATGGCTCAATGCTTTTTTGTGTTCCCCTTAAAGGCTTAGCGCTGGGAAGCAGCGTATTCCTGCTGTTCCAATGCCTGGCACAGACGCAGAACTCCATGTTCTGCGGGACAGCAGGAGTTAGAAAAGCTGTAGCAGCGCTATCGGAGCGTCTTCCTCCACCCACAGCTGCTCCCAGGCTTTTTGTGTACCTGCATATTCCACGCTATCTGGCAGAGAGATTAGGAGGGTTTGGGAGCAAACAGTGTTTTGTTTCGCAGGGAGGTCAAGGCAGCAATCCCCACGGTTACCTCCCGAATTCGCTGCTGTGGTGCAAAATCAGGAGGAGAGGAAACAGCACAGGGGAGCAGGGGTTTAGATTGGGTAGGAGGGAAAATTCCTTCACTGGAACAGGGAATCACCATCCCTGGGGGGAATCGAGACACTTGGGAAGGTGGTTTAGTGGTGGGCTTGGCAGTGCTGGGGGAGTGGTTGGATTTGATCTTGGAGGGCTTTTCCAACCTTAATCCCAGAAATCCCAGACCGGTTCAGGGTGGGAAGGGACCTTAAAACTCATCCCATTCCACCCCCTGCCACGGGCAGGGCCACCTTCCCCTATCCCAGGTTGCTCCAAGCACCATCCAGCCTGACCTGGAGCACATCCAGGGCAGGGGCAGCCACATCTTCTCTGGGAAAACCATTCCAGAGCCTCCCCACCCTCACAGTCCAACGACTCCTTCCCAGTATCCCACCCAAACCATCCCCTGATTCTAAACCGTCCACAACTCGGTTTCCAATCAGCCAGAGGGAACCCTCCCTTAACCCCAATTCCCCCAAACCCTTTTCTTTCCCCCCCTCCCCCCCTGCAGAAAATACGCAGCCATTTCCTCCTCGGAGCAGCGTCAGAGCTACAAGAACGACTTCAACGCGGAATACAACGAGTACAGGGACTTGCACGCCCGGATAGAGCGGATAACCCGGCGCTTCACGCAGCTGGACGCCAAGCTCAAGCAGCTTTTGCAGGGCTCTGAAGAGTACAAGGTACAAACAGGCAGAAATAAGCTTTTAAAACACCCCCCCCTTGTTCCTGCCCCTGTCTTTTTGGTGCCTGAATTCCACTCGGGACCCGGTGGAGAACGTGCACGCAGCTGACAGCTTTTGGGGTCTAAGCCCTTCTCCCAGCTCTGTGCTGCTCCCTTTCCAGGCTGGAGCCACATCATGGGACTTGTTGACAAGGAAAGGCCTCAGTGAGACAATTGGCGTCCTCGGCCAAAAAGCTGCTGGAAGCTATTAGTGTATCCCAGCCAGAAAAACTCAGATTTGCACATGTGGGAGCGTATCGGGGCTGCGAGGGGAGTTAGCACGGGGTCATCTGCTCCTCTGGAATCTTTGATCTTCGCAGTGCACCGTTATTGGACTTGTCAGGGTGATTTTTAAGGAGTTTCAGCTATTCATTAGCTTGAAAAAAGTGAGCCTCGTGGAGTACAATAAACGGGTTTTTACAGAGCACCTATTGTGCTGAAGCTTCCCCTCAGACATCCCTCCCTCCCCTCTCCTTGCAGAATTCGAGGATCCCTCGCTGGGTTGGTGTTATATTTGGGGGGGGGGGGGGGGAGAACAATCAGTTGGAGCTTTGGAAATGTCAGATTTGAGGTGCCTGTTACAGGTAGCTCTCGTAGCTGGGGAGTGGGGCCTGATCCTCCCGGTGCTTTGGGGTCAGCTCCAGTACGTCCATGGAATCAGGGGCTGGTTGCAACCATCAGATCTCCCCCGAGGAAGTCGTGGAGGGAGCAGGTTCTGGTTGGAACTCAGAGCCACCAGTAAATATTTCCTGCTGCAAGAGGTGGCAGAACTGAAAATAATAAACCTATTTTTCTTTTTCTTTTTTTTTTTTTGTTTTAGACCATCCATGATCAAATTTTACAGGAATATCGGAAAATTAAAAAGGTAAGCGAACGCACTTGGCCACAAAAGGCTTTTGGGTGGTGCCCCTGGTGTGACTGAAAGAGATGGGCCCTTGCCAAGTGCAAACCCGGGCTCTGAGGCATTCCAGCAGATCTTTGTTCAGCTCCAGCCTGGCCAGAAAGCAGCTCAGGAAGGGTTTGAGGGGGGAGCTGGATCCCGGGGAGCGTTCAGCCGTGGCCGTGGCACAATGGCTGGGTGAAATCAGGGCCTTTATCTCTCCAGGGAAAGAACAGTTTGTGTTTCAGATGCACAGGCTGAGGGATAA
>NW_020956610.1:171264-172386 GCF_003031625.1 Empidonax traillii
AGCAGATCTTTGTTCAGCTCCAGCCTGGCCAGAAAGCAGCTCAGGAAGGGTTTGAGGGGGGAGCTGGATCCCGGGGAGCGTTCAGCCGTGGCCGTGGCACAATGGCTGGGTGAAATCAGGGCCTTTATCTCTCCAGGGAAAGAACAGTTTGTGTTTCAGATGCACAGGCTGAGGGATAACAGGATCCTCTGGGATTTGGGGGGGGCTGGTACACGAGGTCCAGGCTGGGATCAGCGTCTGGGGCACAGCCCCCAGAGTTTTGGTTGGGTGGGGCACGTGAGAAACATTAAATTTCTCCCTGTTTGTGCAAAAAAAAAAAACATCCACCCACCGGCAGGGGTTTGGGGTTTTCCTTTTAAATCTGTTCATATGATCCCTGAACCCTGTTGTCCTGAGGGGTTTTAGGAGCTTTTTGAGGAGATTCCAGAGCTCCCAGGTAGGGGCAGAGGACAGGTGGGGCTTGTTGAAAGCCCAGCTGCTCCCAGTTAGGCTGAGCCTCACTCAGGTGAGCTCATTCCCTGGGATGAGGCTCCCGGAGTTGGAAAATGCTGGAAAGGGATTTTACTCCTTTCTTTGCTCCATTAGAGTGTGGAGGAATACAGGAGTAGGTCCATTTTAAATGGATGTCTTAAAAAAAAAAAGCGTCACTCCTTGGTCGTGTCAGTGGCTTCAAACGGAGAGAAAGGAGGTTTAGGTGGGATGTTGGGAAGGAATTCCTCCCTGGGAGGGTGGGGAGGGGCTGGGATGGAATTCCCAGAGAAGCTGTGGCTGCCCCATCCTTGGGAGTGTCCCAGGCCAGGCTGGAGCACCCTGGGCTGGGGGAAGGTGTCCCTGCCCATGGCAGGGGTGGCACTGGGTGATCTTTAAGGTCCCCTCCAACCATTCCACGATTCCACACATTTCTCTGTGGTGTTTTGACCCCGCCTGGGGGATTTTGTGAGGAATCACCTCCCACCTCTGCACTTCTCCTTTCTCTTTGCAGACGAACCCCAACTACAGCCAAGAGAAGAACCGCTGCGAATACCTCCACAACAAACTGGCTCACATCAAAAAACTCATAGCAGAGTATGACCAGCAGCAGTTTTAGCTGCCACTCCCCCCCAAACTCTCCCCCCCCCCCCC
>NW_020956610.1:174205-174438 GCF_003031625.1 Empidonax traillii
CATTTTGGATTGAAGGGAACATTTTAGAGTATGGCCAGGGTGTGAGAAACGCTCCAAAAAGCACAAAGGTGTCCTTTAACTCTGCCATTCCTTCCTTTCTCTCCCCTCTCCCCTTTTTAATCCTGCCAGCCTGTGGGATTTGACTTCTTCCCGCTTCCGTTTATCTCAGAGTAAAGGATTCCTTCCCTGTGGAGTCTCCTTCCCTTGGAGGTTGCACTGAAGAGCCTTTTCAC
>NW_020956610.1:177881-178371 GCF_003031625.1 Empidonax traillii
TCCGATGGTGCTGGTCCCTCTCCCAGAGCAGCTGCTGCACCTCCAGCGCCCGAGCACGACACCCCAAATCACCCCCTTCCTCTCTCCCTCCCTCCCTTCCAGGCGTGGGCCGGCCTTGGGCAGCCAGAGGGTGATGGCACAGGGATATAGGGAGGAGGATGAGGAGCTGCCAGCAGGGATAATGAAGGGTCAGAGCCTGGGATTGTGTTACACCAGGGGAAAAAAAAACCCAAGCGTGCAGAGAGGAAAACGTGGCAGGGGAATGCTGGGGCTGTTTGTAGGGCGTCAGTCGGGGGCTGACAGCGGGGCAGAGGTGGGGTGGGGGGACACTCACACAAACTTCCCAGCCCACGGAGCATCCTGCTGCAGGATCAGCCACTGAACCTGCTTATAATGAACTCACCACGGGGTTAAGGGCACGGCCGTGCAGCCTAAGGGGGGTGTGTGGCCTGGAAACCCCATGGCCACGGGGTTTGGCTGGAGCAGGGGG
>NW_020956610.1:179656-186061 GCF_003031625.1 Empidonax traillii
AAAAATAGGGGAAAAAAAAAAAAAAAAAAAAGGAAAGCAGTGGAAAAATACCAGTTCTGGGCCCCTGGCAGCGCTGCCCCGGACCCTCCCCGCCCCAGGATTATTGTACAAAGAAATGTTATTTTTGTTTCAATAATTTGCTGAGGCACTGGCATTCCAGCGCGGGGCTCGTTTTGTCCTCCAGCCCCCGGCACCAAGGGATCATTGTTCCTCCACGGCCAAAGGGGGCCGGACGCGGCCCCCCCGGCACCGCCGTGCCCTCCACCACCGCCCGCCCGGCCGCAGGTGCCCTCCGGGGTCGGCCCCGGTGGGTCCCGTCCCGCTGTGCCGTGCCGGAGGGTGGGTGGCGATGGCAGCGAGCCCGGGGGAGCGGGGTGGGTGGCGGAGGGAGGGCAGAGCTGTCCTCGCCGTGTCTGCGGGGAGCGAGGGTGGGGAGGGGGCCGGGGCGTTGCTCGGGCTCCGGGGGTCCCTTTGAAGCGGGGCGGCCCATTGAAAGGCAGCGGGACCCCGGGGGCCGCCAGCGGGGAGCCGGACACGGCCCCTTTCTCTGTGCCACCCCCCCCGGGCACCCCCCACGCTCCCCGGGCACACATGGGGGGGTTTGGGGTGCGGCCGGTGCCCCTCGGGCATGGCCGGCGGGGACCCGCGGGGGGGGCTGCAGGGGTGGGGGGTGCCCGTGCTGGGGGCTCCGGAATGCCAAGGGGCTCCAGGGGGGGACCCGTGCCAGGGCGTGCAGGGTGCCAGCACTTTTGGGGCGCCCAGAGCAGGGGTTCTAGGGTGCCGTGACCTTTGGGGTGCCGTGACCTTTGGGGTGCCGTGACTTTTGAGGTTCCCAGATCAGGGGTTCTGGGGTGCTATGATTTTTGGGGCGCCCATACCAGGGGTTCTGGGGTGCCGCGACCTTTGGGGTGCCACGACTTTTGGGGTGTCCATGCCAGGGGATGCAGGGGGCCTTGACCTTTAACTTGCCCACACCGGGGCTCCCAGGGTACCATGACTTTCGGGGTGCCCATAGCGGGGGGCTCTGGAGTGCCATGACTTTTGAGGTGCCGGGGGTCTGTGGGGTGCCGGGCTGGCATCCCCGTGGGAGCAGCGCCGTGGGAAGGCGCCCGCGATTCCCGGGCGCAGGAAGCCGCCGGCCCGGGGCTGTCAATGGCCGGAAGGCGGCGGCGGGACCCCCGGCCCCGGCCCGGGACCGGCCCCGGCGACACTTCCCCTTCCCGGGTCAGTGGCCGCTCCCCCCTCCCCAAACCCCCCCGACACCTCCCGCCCTCCCCCCTCCCACCGATGCCGTGCCCGGTACCGGAGCCCTGGCACGTGCGGCGGGCGCGGGGTCGGGGGGGTCCGGGGAGGGCTCGGGGGGTCCCGGGCTGCCGGTGCCGGTGGGCACGTGCGGGGGGGGGGCGGGGCCGGGCGCGGGCGGGGCCGGGGCGGGGCCGGGGCGGGGCCGCGGAGCCGATTAAGCGGCGGGAGCGGGAGCGGCCGCAGCGCGATCGCATCGTCCCCGCGGGGCAGCACCGGACACCGGGTAACGGACACCGGGCACCGAACACCGGGCACCCTACACCGGGCACCGGCACCGGACACCGCCACAGACACTGACACGGACACCGGCCCCGGCTCCGCCGCCTCCAGCGCGGCCCGGCCCGGTGAGTGCCCGCGGGGGCGGCGGGAGTGGCCCCCGGGGACGGTCGGGTTTGCGACCCCACGGGGGCGGGCCCGGATCCGTGTCCCCCCGTGCCCTCGGCAGGGTCCCCGCATGCCCCGGCATCCCCGGGTGCTGGGACTTCTCCTGTCCCCAAATTCCCTTTCCCCGTGGAAGTGCGGAGAGCCCCTGTGCCCGTGTCCCCTCTGCCACCCCCAGGAGCGGGGACAGCCTGGGACAACCCTTGGAGTGGGGACAGCCTTGGTTCCCATGTCCCCTGCCCCATCTGTCAGGGTGTAGGGACAGCCTCTGTTCCCCAATTCCCTGCGCTCCCGGGAGCTGGGCCAGCCCCTGTCCCCATGTCCCTGCATTCTCTGCACCCCAGGGTGGAGGGACGCCGCCGTCCCCACATGCCCTGCACTCCTTGGAACCCCCAGAAGCAGGGACAGCCCTGGTCCCCGTGCCCCCTGTGCCACCCCAGGGTGCAGGGGGTCCCCGTGTCACCTGGAAGCGACCTCTGTCACCCCCAGGGAGTGAGCACAGCCCTGGTCCCCATGTCCCCCACACCCCCGGACCCCTCAGCGTGCAGGGATACCCTGGGAACACCCCTAGTCCCCCATGGCCTCCTGTGGCCCCTGCCACCCCCAGGGAGGGGACAGCAGGGACAACCCTGAGGGGACCCTGCATCCCTCAGCTGGCTGGGGGCTCCAGGAAGTCCCGGGGCGGGGGTCTCACCCCTCCCTGCTCCCCGCCTGTCCCGGGGGCAGCAGCCGGTGCCAGGACACGGGTGGGGAGGGGCTGCGGTGGCCGTCCCAGTGCCACCACCACGCTGGGAGGGCAGGGAGCCAAGAGTCCCCACTGGCCACACAGCCACGTCCCGGCAGGGCGGAGGGCCCGTGGGGGGGGGTAGGGGTGTGGGGGTGGAATTCGGGGCGTGGGGGGTGCCAGCGTGCCAGGCCAGCGGCGCTGACACCCATTTCCTCCTATTCCAGCTCCAGGAACAATGGCAGAGCCGTTCCTCGTGGAGAGCCCCAACGTCACCTACAGCAAGGACTTCATCGAGGCCAAGTACACGTACAGCACCGTGCACGTCTGCAAGGAGAACGGCGTCACCAAGGTGGGGCGGTGGGAGGGGGGCCTTGGGGGGGGTCCTGAGGGGGCTCTGTGCTCGTGCCCAGCTGTCCCCCCGTGTCTGTCTGTCCCCCCGTGTGTGTCCGTCCCCAGGTGCGGCCGTGCTCCACCCGCTTCACCTTCCGCACGGCGCGGCAGGTCCCGCGCCTGGGGGTGATGCTGGTGGGCTGGGGGGGCAACAACGGCACCACGGTGACGGCGGCCGTGCTGGCCAACAAGCTGGGGCTGTCCTGGATGACCAAGACCGGGTGCAAGGTGAGTGTCCCCGGTGTGACCCCAGAAAGGGGAAGGGGGGTGTCCCCAGTGTGACTCCGGCGGGGTGGGTGTCCCCAGCTGGACTCTAGTGAGGTGGGTGTCCCCAGCGAGGGGGGCGTCCCCAGTGTGACCTCAACAAGGGGGGTGTCCCCAGTGTGACCTCAGCAGGGTGGGTGTCCCCAGTGTGACCCCAGAAAGGATGGGTGTCCCCAGTGTGACCTCAACAGGGTGGGTGTCCCCAGTGTGACCCCAGAAAGGGGCGTGTCCCCAATGGGATCCCAGCAAAGGGGGTGTCCCCTGTGTGACCTCAGTGGGGTGGATGTCCCCAGGGTGACCCCAGTAAGTGGGAGCGTGACCCCAGCAAAGTCCTGGGCCCCAGGGGCTGTCCCACAGGGATGGGGACACAGAGCTCAGCTGCACCTGTGTCCTGCACCCCCATTTGGAGGTGCTGGGACCCCCCTACTCCCCACTCCAGCTCATCCCTGCCCTCTCCATCCCAGAAAGCCAACTACTACGGCTCCCTGCTCCAAGCCTCCACCGTGTGCCTGGGCACCGGCCCCACCGGTGACGTCTACGTGCCTTTCCGGGACCTGCTGCCCATGGTGCACCCCAACGACATCATCTTCGACGGTAGGTGGGACACCGTGGGGGGGGGGGACACACCCCACAGCATGTGTGTGTGTGGGGGGGGTCACCCTGAGCGTTTGGGTCACGCCGTGTCCCCCAGGCTGGGACATCTCCTCGCTGAACCTGGCGGAGGCCATGAGGCGGGCCGAGGTGCTGGACTGGCCGCTGCAGGAGCAGCTCTGGCCCCACATGGAGAAGATGAAACCCCGGCCCTCCATCTACATCCCCGAGTTCATCGCCGCCAACCAGGAGGAGCGGGCGGACAACGTCCTCCAGGGCTCCATGGCTCAGCAGGTCCCGGGGCAGGGGGTGGCACAGGGTGAGGGGGGTGGGGGACATGCACAGGGCCACGGAGAGGGGTCACCACGGCCCTGACGCGTCCCCTCGGCCCCCGCCCCAGGTGGAGCAGATCCGCAGGGACATCCGGGACTTCAAGGAGATCACCGGGCTGGACAAAGTCATCGTGCTCTGGACGGCCAACACGGAGCGTTTCTGTGACGTCGTGCCAGGGCTCAACGACACCGCCGAGAACCTGCTCAGGGCCATCGAGGTCGGCCCACGGGCCGAGGGGGCGGGGGGTGGCAGGGGGATGTGTCCCCCCCCTCCTCGGTGGCACTGAGCTGTCCCCTGTCCCCCGCAGAAAGGCCTGGAGGTGTCCCCGTCCACGCTCTTCGCCGTGGCCAGCATCCTGGAGGGCTGTGCCTACATCAACGGCTCCCCCCAGAACACCTTCGTGCCGGGGGCCGTGGAATTGGCCGCCCAGCGCCGCGTCTTCATCGGCGGCGACGACTTCAAGTCGGGCCAGACCAAGCTCAAGTCGGTGCTGGTGGATTTCCTGGTGGGCGCCGGGCTCAAGGTGCGTGGGGAAGGGCAGGGGACTGTCCTGGGGGAGGGGGGGGGGGGGTCTGGAAGGTGGCAGGGGGTGACTTGGCCCTCCCCGCTGTGCCCAGACCAAATCCATCGTGAGCTACAACCACCTGGGCAACAACGACGGCAAGAACCTCTCGGCGCCACAGCAGTTCCGCTCCAAGGAGATCTCCAAGAGCAACGTGGTGGATGACACAGTCCAGGCCAACCCCATCCTCTACGGGCCCCAGGACAAGCCCGACCACTGCGTGAGTTGGGGGGTGGGCACGGGGGGGTGGCACAGGGGTGGGGGGTGACGGTGGAGGTGACGGGGCCGTGGCTCCGCAGGTGGTGATCAAGTACGTGCCCTACGTGGGGGACAGCAAGCGGGCGCTGGACGAGTACACGTCGGAGATCATGATGGGCGGCACCAACACCATCGTCATCCACAACACCTGCGAGGTGCGTGGGGGGCGGCCGGGCTGTCCCCGCGGTGTCCCCCTCGGCGCAAAGGGGTGGCTCCTCACCCCTCTCCTTCCCCCGTGGTGCCCGCAGGACTCGCTGCTGGCCAGCCCCATCATCCTGGACCTGGCCATCCTGACGGAGCTGTGCCAGCGCATCACCTTCTGCACCGAGGCCGATCCCGAATTCCAGGGCTTCCACAGCGTCCTCTCCATCCTCGCCTTCCTCTGCAAGGCCCCGCTGGTGCCCGAGGGCACCCCCGTGGTCAACGCGCTCTTCCGCCAGCGCAGCTGCATCGAGAACATCCTGAGGTACCCGGGGGATCCCACATCCCACCCACCCGTGGGTCCCAATGCCAGCGGGTCCCAGTGCCCAGAGTTCCCAACTCCAGTGGGTCCCAGTGCCTAATTAATGCCCAGGGGTTCCCAGTGCCTGGGGTGCCCAATTCCAGTGGTTCCCCAGTGCCCAGTATTAATGGGCCCGAGCACCAGTGGGTCCCAGTGCTCAGTGCTTGGGATGCCCAACTCCAGTGGCTCCCAGTGCCTCAAATGCCCACCCCGTGCCCCCAGTTCCCCCCACACCGTTTCCCCCCCACTGTGGGTGCCCGATGCCACCCCCATTCCCCCATCTTGGGGTGCCCAGCCCTGACCCCTCCTCTCTCTCTCTGTTTCCCCCCAGGGCCTGCCTGGGGCTGCCCCCCCAGAACCACATGCTGCTGGAGCACAAGATGCAGCGACCGGCCCCCAGCCCCAAACGTGCCTGTCCCGGGGGGGCCTCCTGCCCCCTGGCCCCCAAGAAGACCCCGGTGCCCACCCAGCTCAACGGGCACCCCTGTGCCCCCCGGCCGGGGCCCCCCCACACCCCCCTGCACGTCGACGGGGCCGACTAACACCGACTGCCCTATTCTATTTCGTATCAGCTTTTTAAGGGAATGGAAGGGGGGGGGGGTTGGATTTGGGGAGGGGGGGCCTGGGGGGAGGTCCATGAATTGCCCCCTTCCCCCCACCCAACAAATGCCGCCGGCGACTCCAAACTGTGAAGCTTCGAACCCGCCAATAAACCCGGAGCACAGCGAGACCCCCCCGCCTCAGCTGCTTCCTGGGGGGGCTCTCACCTGGGGCTTGGGGTCCCCTCAGCTCCTTCCTGCTTCCCCTTCACCTGGGGTTCCCCTCCCCTGGTTCCTTGGGGGGTCTCCTCACCTGGTTTTGGGGTCAACTGGTTCTCGGGTCCCTCTCACCTTGTTTTTGGGGGACACCTCACCTGGTTCTTTGGGGTGTCCCCACCTGGTTTTGGGGTCCCTCACCTGGTTGCTAGACCACCCCCCCCATCCATTAACCCCTTCCCCCCCAACGAGACCCAAATGTCAGCTTCTGAAAAAAAATCAAATTACATTTATTGATGCGGGGAGAGGGGGTTGGGGGGTGTTTTTTTTGTTTTTG
>NW_020956610.1:187761-190790 GCF_003031625.1 Empidonax traillii
GGGTGTCAGTCCCAGTACTGGGAGAGCTCCCAGTTCTGGGGTTTGGGGGGTGGTCCCAGTGCTGGAAAAGGGGGTTCCAAGTACTGGGGGGGGGTTATCCCAGTGCTGGAAAAGGTGTTGGGTGGGGGGGTGTCCCAGTGCTGGGAGGGGGGGCGATCCTCACCCCAGGAAGGGGAGTGGGACTGGGGAGATGGGGAAGGCGGAGGGAGGGACGATGTGTCAGGCAGCAAATAAGTCACGTGACTTATTTCTAATCATCATTATTATTTTGTTTTGTCGTTTGTTTTTTTTCTTTTTTTTCCCCGCGGGCATTTCTGTTCCATTTTTGGGGTTTTTTTTCTCGTTATTTTTTTTTTCTGCTCATTTAGAGTTTTTTTTTTTGCTGTTGTTGTTGTTGTTTGGTTTTTTTGGGGGGGGTGGGGCGGCGAGATCGTTATAATTAACGAATCGGTTTTGTTTTGGGGTTGGTTTTTTTTTGGTGGGTTTTTTTTTGTTTTGTTTTGTTTTGTTTTGGGTTTTTTTGTGGGGTTTTTTTTTCGGTGATGGGTGAGGGCGGTCTGGCTGTCGGCGGGCTCGGCGCGGGGGCTCACACGCTCATTGTCATGCTGGGCGAGTACTACAGAGAGAGCGGAGACACCACAGGGTTAGCGGGGCGGGCGGGGGGTCCGCCTGGGGGGGGCGGGGGGCGCACACACCGAAGCCCCCCTTTCCCCCCTCGCCTCCCAAGGCCGGCCCCGCGCCGCTGGCACAGTTTGGGGGGGCTCGCCGGTGGGGTTTGGGTGTGGCTGATGAACCCCCCTGTCCCTGGCCCCGGCCGCCGCCGCCGCCGCGCCCCCCCCGGGCCCCCCGCCCTCGCCGCCTGCCCCCCCGGGGGTCCGCGGGGGTCCCCGCCGGGTCCCTTACGCTGTCGCTTTGGAAGGGATTTAGGAAATTGCTGCTCAGCTCGGCGTCGTCCCGAGGGGTCCCGGGGGGGTTGCTCAGGGCCCCCAGGTTACTGGGGGAGCTCTGGGGAAAGGGGGGACAGAGAGAGGAAGGTTAGTGAGGGAGGGGTGATATAAGGGAGGGGGGGAAATAAGGGGGTCCTGTTGGGGTGGGAGGATCCCAGGGCATTGTGGGAGGAATAAATGGGGTCCCAGGGCATTAAGGGGGCACTAAATGGGGTCCCAAGGCACTGGGTAGGGATCACAGGGTATTGGGGGAGGGAGAAATAAGTGGGGTCTCAGTACAAGGAGGGACAAATAAATGGGGTTTCATAGTAGGTCTCAGTACATGAGCAGTCCCAATGAACAGGGTCCCAATACATGGAAGGAGAGTGTGCCAGTATATGGGGGATTCCAATAAACGGGTGCCAGCACTCACCTTTGGCAGCCCATCCATGTCCCCGGAGCCTGCCAGGATGACAGGGGGGTGTTAGTGACCCCTCAATCCTTGTGTGTCCCCCCCCAGTCCATCTGTGTCCCCCCCAATCCATCTGTGACCCCCCAATCCATGCATCCCCCAAACTGTGTCCCACCAATCCATTTCCCCCTTCCACCCCCCCAAATGCCCCCCCAAACCCCGCACGAGCCCATCATCCCACAGATGGAGCTCATGTCCAGCAGGATGGAGGGGTCCTGGGGGTGCTGGGGATGGGGACACAGGACCTCCCCCTTGTCCTGGGGGGCGGCTCCAGAGGGGGGGGAACACCCACCTAGGGATCCGTTCATGTGATGCGGCTCCATCGCGCTCATCCCGCCCATGGGCCCCTCGGGGCCGGGCCCCATCGGGAACTGGAAGGGAAAAGGGGGTGGTGAGCAAGGTGAGGGGGGATGAGAAAAGTCGGGAAGCCCCCCCCCTGTGTCTCCCCTGTCCCCCCATCCCTGTCCCCCTCCATCCCATCGCTCACGTTCGGCCGGTTGCCCGCGGGTCCGATGGGGTTCATCATGGTGTACATGTTCTCACTGGAGTTGGTGGAGTCTGGGGGGGGTGGGAAACACATAGTGGGGTGGAGGAGGTGAGTGTGGCCCCCTCCCCAAGTCCCACTCACCCCACCCCTTCCCCTCCAACAACACCCTACCCCATCACTCACCTCCGGGGCTGGGCAGGATGGGGGTACCGGGGGGGCCACCGCCCCCGGGGGGGCCCTGAGGGGGATAAAAGGAGGGAGGGGTGGGTTAGGGGGGGCACAGGGGCTGACCTGAAGCCCCCCTGCCCCCCAAAGTGCACCTTGATACTCACCACGTAGTTCCCAGGGGATGAGGAGGAGTAGGCGATCTAGGGGGGAACAAAGGAGGGGGTCAGCATGGGGGGCATAGGTCAGCACCCCCACGGCCCCAGGAGCCCCCCCAAGGTGCTGCCCACCCTGTTAAAACTTACAGAGTTGGCGTTGGGGTTGGGCCAGGGCCCGCGGCCACCGGGACCCCTGCAAGGCAACGGGGACAGTCAGGGGGGTCCTGCCGGTCCCGGGGCACCCCCTGCCCGGTGGGGGTGTGGGAGGCACAGGGGGGGCATAGGGGGGTCTTACATGTTCATGGCAGGCATGCCAGGACCAGCCAGTGAGCTGGGGGGGGGGCGCATCCCACTGCCGTAGGTCTGCCGGGAGAGGGGGGGGTCAGCGGGGCCTGGCACTGTCCCTGGCACTGTCCCCATCCCTGTGTCCCTGTCCCCAACCCCATCCCTGTCCCCAAAACCCATCCCAGTCCCTATATTCCCATTCCCAGTCCCCCCTCTGTCGCCATCTCTGTTTCTCTGACCCCATCCCCATCTAAACCTTCTGGCTTCCAACCACACGTCTGTATCCCTCTTGTCCCCATCCCTGTCCCCAGTCTCATCCCAGTATCCCATCCCCATCCCTGTCCCTCTGTCCCCACCGTGGTCCCTGTTATTCCCATCCCTGTCTGCATCCTTGTGTCCATTCCCACCCCTTTACCTCTGTATCCTTGTCCCCATCCCTGTCCCTGTGCCCATTCCCATCCCAGTATCCCCATTCCCATCCCAGTATCCCCATCCCTGTGCCCATTCCCATCCCAGTATTCCCATCCCAGTATCCC
>NW_020956611.1:0-19451 GCF_003031625.1 Empidonax traillii
CCCTTCTTCCTCATCGAGACCCTGTGCATCATCTGGTTCTCCTTTGAGCTCCTCGTGCGCTTCTTCGCCTGCCCCAGCAAGCCCGAGTTCTCCCGCAACATCATGAACATCATCGACATCGTGGCCATCATCCCCTACTTCATCACCCTGGGCACCGAGCTGGCCCAGCAGCAGCAGCAGAAGCAACAGTCCGGGGGCAGCAGCAACAACGGGGGCCAGCAGCAAGCCATGTCCCTGGCCATCCTCAGAGTCATCCGCCTGGTCAGAGTCTTCAGGATCTTCAAGCTCTCCAGGCACTCCAAGGGGCTGCAGATCTTAGGGAAGACTCTTCAGGCCAGCATGAGGGAGCTGGGCCTCCTCATCTTCTTCCTCTTCATCGGGGTGATCCTCTTCTCCAGCGCCGTCTACTTTGCAGAGACTGATGACCCTGACTCTCTGTTCACCAGCATCCCTGATGCTTTCTGGTGGGCAGTGGTGTCCATGACCACCGTGGGCTACGGGGACATGTATCCCATGACCATTGGTGGCAAGATTGTGGGCTCCTTGTGTGCCATTGCAGGTGTGCTCACCATCGCCCTCCCCGTCCCTGTCATCGTGTCCAACTTCAACTACTTCTACCACCGGGAGACCGATCACGAGGAGCAGTGCCAGTACACCCACGTCACCTGTGGCCAGCAACAGTCACCCTTCTTTGAGCCTAAGAAGGGGGACAGTAATCAGTCTCTCAGCAAATCCGAATTTCTGGAGGCAGAAGACCTGGAGTCCATGAAATACTCCAACTTCATTCCTCCCAATAACCAGGGTTTTAAAGAGAAGAAGATGCTGACAGAGGTGTGACCAGTTCCGTTTTCCTGGGTCCAGACACGGAGCTGCGAGCTGCTGCACAGCAGCCTGGCCACAAGCAGCTGGATCTGTTCAGCATTTACATGCCAGACTGTGAATTGTGATACCGTAAACAGAATGATTGTGATAATGGGCTCTTCTGTCCTGATTTGCCATTTCTCATTACTGTGTGCAGCCAGAATCGTCCTCGCTTTATTCCGTGGAGTGCTAGCTGTCATCCCCACGCCCCTGTGAATTTTCCTCTCTGTTTTTGAAGACTGCCTTTAACCCAGCGTTTGCCCTGAGACCGAGCCTGTTCCTCCACCGGCAGAGAAGCCCTTGCCACTCCTTCAGCTGAAGGATCCAGCGGAGTGAACAGTTAAAGGGGCCGCAAACATCTGGCAGGGCAGCCGTGCCCTTGGTTCCCGTGCCGGCGGTGCCCTTGGCTCTGGGATCGGTCACGCCTGCCCTGCCATCGCCTCTGAATAATGGAAACGCTGCAGCCAGGAGCTCTGCAGCTGTAGGGGACAGTCAGCAAGCAGATGCCTGCCTTCTTTGCAACCCTTGGCATGATAGAGATCATCCCCTTTTTGGTTTGTGTATCAAAAAAAAAAAAAAGTGCATAGATCTGAAGGCTTTTTCACTGCTTGTGACCATATATACCACGTATCAAAAACAGGCTTGTAGCAATCAACAGGCTTGGGGAAGATTCTCTTGTGTTTTGAGCTTATCTCAGCCTTATTTATGCCGGTGCCCCTGATGTTAATTGGCTTTTATAGTACCAACCTAATCTTCACAGTGGTAAGTGCCTTCCGATGCGAGGCGCGTTCGAGTAAATTCATTTTTTATCTCCACGCAGTGGTGTTTAATGAGAGGTGCTTTATGCCTCAGATACCCAGCTCTGCGTTCGGGCATGTCAGAGCAGTTGACTCCACTGGTTTTTTTTTTATTTATTTTTTTCATTGAGCAGTGGTATAGCTGAGGGAAGCTTGCGTGGTGGTGTTATTTTGTTGAAAAATTTGCTGAAAAATTCCCAGCACGGGGAAGCTGCACCTGTGCTGGGGGAGGATCTCGCTGGTCTAACGACTCACACGGGCATAAATTACCCCAGGGTAAGTGCGTTAACATTTGAGGCTGAGGTTACAAACTTCCCTGAGCTATCTGCACAAACGCAGGGGTTTCAAGTGAGGGGAGAAGCAGCCAGCCTGGAAGGGACGCTTTTGCTGTAGGACTGATCCAGCCCGAGCTCGGTGTTTTGTGGATGGAAGGGACAGCAGTGTTTTTTGCACTGGGATTTAGGAGAGCAGCGTATGCCAGCAATGCAAGACATGCGTAGCTTGGCCTGCAGTGCTGGGTTTGCCAAGGGACAAGAGATTTCTGTCTTAAGAGGCACATTTTGCTTCCCAGATCATTTATTCAATTAGTCTTCAGTCAGCTCTGCCTTACACCTAACTTTGAAGTGTTTCAACTGCTGCCAGCAGGTGAAAAGGGGGAATGGATGCTTTCAGATTCTACTGGCAACTTTTTCTGTGAGGAAAAGCCTTTCTTGTTTTAACTCTAAGTGTATGTTTTGTATTCTCGTGTCTGCATGTGTATGAAAGCAGAGGCAGCCATGAATGCCTTGCATCATCCTGTATGGTATGCATATTAGAATGTACTACATACTGCATGGAATACATAAACCAGACATAATCTCAAGGTGCAAAATACACAGAATGCATTTTATGTATATATATAATGCTTTTCAGCCATGAAACTAAGAATTCTAAAGGCATATCATAGAATGGCCTGGGTTGGGAGGGACCTAAAAGCTCATCTGGTTCCAACCCCTCTGCCTGGACAGGGACACCTGCCACTAGATCAGGTTGCTCAGAGCTCCATCCATATACTTTAATATAGTCAGAACTGGCTGTGAGATGGGCTCTGTTTGCATCTTCATTACCCTGCCTGTTTTCAGTCATCTTGAGATATGGCTCCATGCCTGGAGTGCTTTTATTGTGGCCTCCCCTCATCTGGGCCCTGGTCATATGGTTGAAGTTGTTTGTGCAAATCCTGACCCTGCTCCATTTCTCCAGAGCCCTGTTGTCCTCTCCAAGGTTTTTAGCGTGCTGGGATCTCCCGTGGGGTCAGCACACAACCATTATGTTAAAATCTCCGTTCTCTCTCTCGCTGAAATCAGGACAAAAATGCCACTTGTGCCAGTCTGATGTGGTGAGGGCTCATAGCTCAGAGGAGTGTGCCTGAATAATGTAGAATTTCTCTTTGCTTTCTTGGGATTGAGGCAGAGGATTGTGGAGCTCTGGGCCTTGGGAGCTGTTCTGCATCCCTTGGAGAGTGTAACCAGCTGGTGGGTAAGTTGTCCTGGGAATGAGTGGGACTGAGGAAGGATCAGCACCGTGGCATCTCTGTTGATTTTTGTCTAAAAGAACCTAAGTCTAGGTCATTGAGTTTATTCAGTAAAAAGATGGTGTTGTCCTTAGTTGTGTTTCAGGGTCACTACAATAAAATCTTTACTGTGAGGGCAAGAGAGGGACATCCCTTCAAATTTCCCATTGCTGGAAACCAGCAACGTTGCTGGAAATTTCCCGTTGCTGGAAACCAGCTGTTCAAGAGGGATGTTCCAAGGCTGCTGCTCTGTCCTAGCAGAATGCCCATGTTTGGGGATATTTTAATGCCTGAGTCTATCAGCTGATAGAAGTTTCCCCAAAGCAAGATATAAAAAACTCAGGTTAAAACATAAGTTCAGGAGGAGTCATGAGACGCACGCTGAGCCTGCCTCAGAAAATCCCCGTGCTCCTTTCTTCCCTCGTTACCCCTGGCAGGCAGGAGCCCTCCCTGCTCAGAACAGGTTGTTCTCCTGACCAACATGACAGGCATCTGGGCATGAAGTCTCTGGAGAAATTCAGCAGTGAGTTTCTAGTGGGTTTTAAAAGTCTCCGTACGGACACGGGGCGTTGCATACCCAAGGTGCGAAGGAATTGTGTTGTGAACAGGCAGCTCTGTGCAGATTTTGTGATCCACAGATTTTAATTTCTCCCAGGAAAGCTCGTGGGAAAATGTGCAAAGCAGGAGTGGCGTTTGTTCCCTGGGTTTTCTGTGTTAGAGCTATTGAGAAATGCCAAAAGGCAACAGAAGCGTGGGAATTGTAACCTTGGGAGTCATTTGGGCATATAAATCCTTCTGTAAGCACCTCCTGAACTGCAGTGAAGTCCCAGAGTCATCAATAATACCATATATTATTGAGCTTGTGGAATTTGACATTTTTATTAAGGTTTTGTGGTTTGTTTTTTTTTGTGACTGGAGTGACATAGTGGCACCTGTGCCATCGACTTTACAGAGGTCTCGTTGTCACCAGATCACAGAGATGCTTTCAAGAATTTTCCCTCAAGTTCTCAGCCTGCACCACTCACCCCTGAACGTTCAAAATGCAAATCTGTGAGGTTCTTTCTGCAGCTGTTTCCTTCTGAAGGTAGAGCACATCCTTGTGAAGCCAAGGAGGCACCTCCAGGGAGTTGTTTCCATAACAACCTCCCGGACTGTTTCTCTCTACGCCGTGGCTGTGGCTACAAGCAAAAGCACTCGTTGGATATTTTGTTTTCAGATATTAGCAGCTCATTCTCACAGACGTTTTCCTCACTTCCTGAAGATGATCCCATCGCCTTTTATCGTGTACAGCTTGTCCTGTCCAACTTCAGGACGGTTGCCAGCCTTGGAAAGAAGGGAGTGCAAACCTGGGGATGGGAAGAGATTTTATTCGTACACAAAGGGGTGGAGAGTGTGTGAAGGGACAATCTGAGCACTCAGCCAAGGAGCTGAGGGACAGCTGGCCCGTGGTTGTAGAGTTATCTGGGTGCCCAGTGAATGCAAGCTAAAACATCACGTGAAAAAAATCAGAAACTCGTCTTTCAGCAGTCTCACTTAGGAAATAGTTTTGCAGTGGAAAAGACTGTTGTTCCTTCCTGGTCCCTTGGCTGGTTTGTGACAATGAGTTCCCCAGAGAATTTTCCCATGGGATGTTTTGCACCGAATCAGGGCAGGGCAGAAATCATCTCCTTGGAGGTGAGGAAGGAAGGAAAAGAATTCTACTGAGGACTACAGGTTTTTTTTCCACCTAAGAACTGTAAGTGTGAAAGGCATGAGGACCTGTTTTGTGATATTTCAAGGTCTGCATTACCGGTGGATTCTTGCACTTCCCTCCAAGATGACATTCCTATTCTGCTCCTGTCTGGAAAATGTTGGAATTCGGGATTTCGGAGCAATTTTTCTGTTTGGCCCTTTCATGGATAAAAATTCCCTGCTCCAGCAGCCCTGGGGGTGAAGGTGGCTGGACTGGGTGTTCTCTCCTCGGCCCTCTCGTTCAGCGAACAGGGATCCCTGTGGAGATAAAGAAGAGTGAGCATAAAGGGAATTCAGGGCAGTAAGAGAGAGGGTAAGGACTGAAGTGTCTTCTGTAGAGTGATGGAAAGAACAGCATCAACCCTGAAAGTAAAGGAATAAACAGCTCCAGCATCTGCTGCTGTAGCTGAAATAGGTAAGGCTTCTTTTTGTTCTGTGAAATTAATGACTAAGAATTTCTTGAAACTAATGAGGAAGGGTTTCATAATTAAGATTTGCAGCCTAAAGGGAGGATCTGGTTCTAGGTGAAGAAAGAAAGAAAGATAATTATAAACTACAAAAATATAGTATGAGCCAGATCCTCACCATCTGCTTGATTCAAGCTGGCAAAACTCCTTTTAGTACAACTACCTTGGATTATATCCCACTTCAATCTGCTGCATTAACTCAGTGCTTATGTACTGTTTGTTAAACTGCTTATTTTTGTTTGTTTGTTTTTTCTTGAGGTCCTGTTTATGCCAGGGGAGGATCTGTGGATTACAGCAGGAGTTGAACCACAGCTTTCCCAAAAGTGCTCCTCTGACTTGAGTCCAAGTAAGTCTGTAGAGCCCAGCGAAGTGAAGCTTCTCTTTAAAGTTTATATTGACAGAAACGAGAGCAGCAGCATTTTGTCTGTTTATTTCTTAATGGTGGCAGGACGTGGAGAAATCCACGGGGAGGTTTAAGACCAAAGAAGATCCTGCCCTCTGTGGCAGCCCTGTAAGCACAAGATAGCTCTGTTTACGTTGCTGTAAATGAAAGCACAGCCTTTTGAGCTCTTCATCTTGCTCTTTGAAGTTGCACCAGAGACAGATCCCGTTCTGAAGACATTTGTAGCCCTGTTATCAGCAGGTTCACAGTCTAATGCCTGAATTGCAGTCACCTGCTTCACACAGAAGGAGGGGAGCAGGTGTTTGCAGGATGAAAAGGCTTAATCCCCTGATGAAAGGAGCCCGTGAATGCTGAGTGTCCTGAGCTGCCACCAAAGACAGTTGGGGAGGAAATTGCCTGCCAGCTTCAAGAAGGAGCTCTTCTTTTTGGAGGGTCAGGTCCTGAAAAACACACGAGCCTAGCCAGGGAGATAAATCCAGGAAAGTGGTGTTTGTTTTTTTTGGGAAAGCAGACAGAGACTGCACTAATTGTTTTCCAGTGTAGCTTGTGCTGTTAGTACCTGTTAATTCCACGTGCTTTCCTTGGGTTTTTCTTTGATCCAGGGAAGTCTCTCTGGGGCTTGTTGGCTGATGCAGGAGCCTGCATATCATAGCATGGTTTTACACTGGGGGAAACACGTGGCTGTGATTAGAGTGGGTTTTACATTGCTGAAGCATGAACATTCTCTGATAAACCCTCACCACTGGGAATATCCATGTTGTCTGTAGTGCAAATTAATAAGAGGGGCTGAAGCAATGTAGAGGTACTCCTTAGTGAAAGGAAAAAACAGGATTTACAGGAGGGAAAGTGCTCATCAACTCCCATGGTCACCCTAAATACTGAAGCTCTGTTGACTATTCATTAGAGAAAAGATTTGTGGGAAACTTTTGTCTTCACACAGAATATCCCTGAAGATTCAGTAAGTCCCTCTTTGGCTTTATTTTCACTAAGGTATTTATTCAGTGGTATAAAGTTCTGAAAGATCCTTAGTCAAAAAAATGCTGTAAATCACAAATGTACCCATTAAATTACCGAATTCAGCTGTTGTTTGTTTGAAGAAAAAAGAGGCCTGAATTCTGCTCTCTACCCAAGGTCGGATAAATACTTCCTTAAAAATAGGAGGGGTACTATTCCTAATTTAAGTGTGAGAGAAGAATCAGGCCCAAAGGAGAGGGTTGTAAATGCAGATGATGAGACGAAATCTCTTCAGGTGTTGCAGATACACATTCCATTCACCTGAGAGCTTTTATACAATTTTACACCAACAGAAGGTTTATCTTTCAGAGTACATAGTGGTGTATGCTCCAGTACATATTGGTGTATACTCTTACATTCTTTAGAGGGAAATTAAATGGTATTTTACAAGAAAACTGGAGCATTACCCTCTCTTCTTGCTGTTCCTTGATGCATCTGTTGTTTTCAATTAGCTTGATGGCATCCATTTTCAGAAAGCAGATGCTGCCCTCTTTTACATGGGAGCAATTCTGGAATAACTCCACTGACGTCAGTGAAGTGACTCCAAATTTATCCCTGTTGAAAGCAGAATTGGACCACGGTCCTTTTGTGTGCTCTGGAGCTCTCAGGAAGGTGTGCCATTGTCACACCAGAAGGTGCAGGCGAGTGCTGTGCCACGCTCAGCTCTTTTGTGTCCTTGACATCACACTCACATTGCCAGGGCTGGAGCAGAATCCAGGCTGGTGATCAGGGGCTCGTGTGGTCTGCAGGTTCCTCATGCAGAGGGTTGGCCCTGAATTCTTGACTGCTCTCCCATCCCTTCCTCTTGCTCGGGTGTTTTCTGCGTGGATACAGAGAGTTTTGAGCTGCAGAAATGTGATTGCAAGTCCTAAGTAATACAACAGCAGAAAGGTGGCAGAGGTAGACGTGGATACAAACTCTGCCCCTCCTACAGGTTTTTGCTGTTAGGGCTGACATGAAAATTGCTGTGGTCATGGTAGGTTGGCTGTGTATCTGCTGGTTTCGGAATCTCTGTTTTGAGGGAATACTGAGTTTAAACAGAGTGGGCTGTATCTTTCCTACTCTTGACTCTTTGGATCTTTGCATATGCTGTACAGAAAAATGCCACGTGAGATGGGACAGGTCAGGGTGAATAGAAGAAATAGAGGTTTATATCCACAGAATGATTAGGGATGGAAGGGATCTTAAAGATCATCTAGTTCTGTGGCCAGGGACATATTCCACTATTCCAGGTTGCTCAGAGCCCCATCCAACCTGGCCTGGGACACTGCCAGGGATGGGGCAGCCACAGCTTCTCTGGGCAACCTGTGCCAGGGCCCCACCACCCTCCCAGGAAACAATTTCTCCCTGATATCCAACCTAAACCTGCTCTCTGTCAGTTTGAAGCCATTCCCCATGTCCTGTCGCTCCAGGCCCTTGGAAATAGTCTCTCTCCATCT
This sequence comes from Empidonax traillii, assembly GCF_003031625.1. Lineage (NCBI taxonomy): Eukaryota > Metazoa > Chordata > Aves > Passeriformes > Tyrannidae > Empidonax > Empidonax traillii. The sequence goes on from NW_020956611.1 coordinate 8,262, forward strand.
TCCTTGTGGGCTCCCTTCAGGTCCTGGAAGGCCACAGTGAGGTCCCCCCAAAGCTTCCCTTCTCCAGCTGAACAATCCCAGCTCTCTCAGCCTTTCCTCCCAGCAGAGCTGCTCCATCCTCTGATCATCTTGGTGTCTCCTCTGGACTCTCTCCCACAGCTCCCTGTCCTTGGGAGACTACAAAATTTAGCAGTGAAGTAACCCAAGTGACATCTTCAACATTGTGGATTAGGACACAGAACTACATGACTGAATAGCTGACTTTAAAGAAATGGAAAGGTATTTAATAGCACAGAAATTAATGTCATAGGGATTTTGGTGGGAGACAGACAGAGAGAAAGATTTGGGATGCTTAAATCAGCCAGGGTGCCTGTGTCACTCACTGAGCCACCAGAGTGATGCAGCCATAAAAATTGCAGGTGTAGTCTTTGAAAGTCTCAATAAGCATGTTCAGTATCACCTGGGAAGTATTAATTTTGTAAGGCCTCCTCTGGAATGCTGTGTGAATGGTTGGTGACCTAAATTTGGCCAGGGAGGATGCACAGAAGAAAAGCAAGAACAATCAGGTGAATGGAAATTGCTTTGCAAGTGGAAGCTGGAGGAGGCTGAGTTTTCTAGGCTAGCAAAAGATGGACAAGACTCCTCTAGTCAGGAAAATACTGGGGGCAAAGTAAACAAAAGAGAAGAAAGAGATGAGAAATTTTAAGATCCTCCCACATTTCTTGTGTCCTCCAGCCTGTTTGCCATACTGCACCCATTTACCTACAAAACACCAAGTCCTGGTGATTTTATTATTTAATGCTTTAATACTTCCTCAAAATCAGAAATATTTGTGAGAGAGGTTTCGTTCCAGCTCATATTTGTTTTCTTTCCAAAAGGCACGTGTGGAAAATTTTGCAGTGTGCGTGATCGTTTTCTTAATGTTCCAAATATTTGTCCTTTTTTTATGCTGTGTTTGTGGTTGGTTTGTTTGGTTTTGTTTCGTGTTTTTTTGTTTGGGTTTTTTTTTTTTTTTTAAGGAAAATGTATGGAAAGAAGGTACATTTGCTAGGACGTGACATTTTGAATCCTGAGCTCCTCCTGTTTCCATTCAGCTGGCCATCTCTTAGGATCTTTTACTTGGAGAGTAAATGGGGACGGGGGGTGTGGAAGGAAAGGGGGGAAAAAAACCCACCAAAAATTATTACTGAAAATTTTCTGGGTGAATTGAGAATGGAGGGAGAAGGTGCTGTCTGGAATGTGTTATATCTCCCCTCCTTATTTACCTTCTTCTTGGCTCTTTAAAAAAAAAAAAAAAAAAACCAAACCTGTGCAGATTTGTGAAGTGCCATTAACACTTAACTAAGGGGTTTTCAGAGAAGATGAGCTGGGAGTTCTTTGCATGGCAACCACTAATCAACATTTCCATAGAAGATGCCTGAATACATGTTGATCAAGCCAGCTGCAGCTGTGACAGAGCTCTGATGGCTTTTGGAGGCTGGTGCATCTTTCCATCCCCAGTCTCAGAACCTACATAGCAGAAAAAAAAACACCCACTGGTACTTCTGGCTCTGGCATTTCTGCTTAGCAATTGCAGCAAAGGTGGGTGTGAGGCTTTTCTTTAGCTAAGAGACCACCTAATGAGGAAGGCCTTGGTAATTAAATCCTGGGGTTGGGGACAGTCCCCGCTGCTGTCACAGGGCCTTTGGATGTCCCACACATCTCAGTACCTTGGCAATAAAACAGGGCGGGATCAGGCCACTTATTCCTTCTTTTTCCTGAACCATTTAGACATGGAGATCTTTCCAATACTTCAAATACAAAACAAACACAAAACCCTTGGTGCAGCCCCCTTATTTGTGGCTCTCCGTTCCCTCCCGGGCCGCCTGGCGAATTAAAAGCGTGCAAAATATTTCTGCGTGGCAAAGCCCAGGGCTGACCCACTGTGAGGTGAATTGAGAGCTCAGGGAGTGCTCTGTGGAGATAAGAGGCTGACATGATCAGCTTCTCCACAGCTAGGTCTGAGAGGAGGAAGTTCAAACAAGTTTTTCTCCTGGACCTCAGGGACCTTTACCAAGGTGGTAAAGCAGAGGAAGAAAACTTGCTGGAGATGGGAGGAGTTCACACAATCCTTTTCAGAGATTTTTGTCAGCTCCCCAGCTGTGAAGGACTGGTACTGAGCAGTCAAATCTGCACTCTGAATCCAGCAAGATTGGTTTTTTTTCCCCCTGCAGATTTTCACTGTCGTTGTTAGGAACTAGTCCTCCTAAATTCTTTGCCGGTTTTTCTTCCTTTATGATCTTTCAGAGGAATAGGAGTGTGCATGGAACGGCAATTACGGCTCTTCATGGTTTGTGTTTAGTCATATATCGGTGATTCAGAGGCAAGCATATGTAAAAAGGCCCAGATGAATCGCCTTGCAAGTTGCTCACTGTCCCAAAGCACATTGAGGTGCCTGAGTCTTCCATGCAATGCATGAGTCTCACAACAACCTTATGTTTTTGGAGAGGGACTGTTGCCATGTCTTTGTGACCACCATGATGCAAGAGGAGGTTTGGTTTTTTTTTCTGATGGCTGAAATGTTTTAAGAGCCCTGCTCATGCAGAGACTTGGTGTCAGCCAAATGGAGCCAAATTCTCACGTTTTATTTCTGTTTCCAACGAGGCAGTGTGGTACAGGGTGCTTCAGAAGCCTTTTTTTATTTTCAGCTGGCCAATTTTCATTATGGTTAGGAAACAAGACCAGTTTATCCTGAAAATTCAGTGTTTCAAAGCGGGACTGAAGTTCCTGTTTGAATATTTTTGAGTTTTGACTGTCAGATCTGCCACAGCACCACACCAGTCTGTGGGCAGGCTGGTGCTCCCTGTAGGGAATCACAAGAGAAGGCAGGACCGTGGCTGTTCTGCTGTCCCCCAGCAGGCTGTTATCCTCAGCAAGTGTTGTCTTTGCCTCTGCTGCAGACCCAGCTGTAATGTTTTGGTGGGTTCTTGTGTGCTGGTTCCCTGGGTACACTGAAAAAAAAAAAGCATTTAAAACAGCAGTGAAGATAAAACAGATGAGGATTTAACGAGGGCTAGAACTGAAGTTAAGGCTGATAAGGAAGGCTGGATTCAAGTTGAGTAAAGCTCAGGTTGCTTCATCTTCTCGGCTATTTTAAGCTGAAATAATTGACCTTTGTGATCTTTTTTGGGATAAGATCACTGTTGTTTATTCAAGCAAAGTGCTCCCAGGAAGGGAGGTGATATTTGTGGGCAAAACGAAGCCCCAGCGTGGGAGAATCTGCAGAACTGCACTGAATTCTGGAAAGCCTGAAAACTCGAAGGGAAAGCATGCGGCGTGAAAAAGTCTGACTGATGCTGTCAGGGAGTGCCACCGAGAGCCCGTGAGGAGTTTGTGGGGTGTCACAGTGCCATCCTGTGGGCCAGGGAGGTATGAGGCAAGGCAGCACCTGTGCAGTGGGACAGGGTGTCGGCAGTGGTGGGGTTGGCCGTTGTCGTGGTGTCACCCCATCCACAGCTGCTCCCTCACTGCCCCACCAGCGGGATCAGGGAGAGAACTGGAAGGCTTAAACCCAGAAAGCTCCTGGGTTGAGATAAAGACACTTTAATAGGGAAAGGAAAAGCCATGCACACAAGGCAAGCAGAACAAGGAATTAATTCACTGCTTGCCATGGGCAGGCAGGTGCTCAGACACCTCTGGGAGAGCAGGGCTCCATCACACATAACAGGGGCTGGGGAAGACAAACACCATCACCCCAAACATCCAGCACAAACTCTGTGCCAGCACAGCAAAAAGCATCTCTGTGTTATCAACCCTGTGTTGAGCCCAAACCCAGAACACGACCCCTGTAGTAATCAGTGTGAGGAAAGTTAACTCTGCCTCAGCATTTAAGGTATTTCATCCCTTTCATTTGCTACTGCAGACCTACCTGAATTGTCAGTGCTGGGGTGTGCCATGGACCCTCCACGGTGTTCATGCAGCTCTACACCCTGGCTGTGCAGAAGCAGGACCCAGGGGCAGAAACCTTCCCTGGTAACAGAGATGCCTTTTTTGGTTGGTGGTGTTTTTTTTTTTTTTGTTTTGTTTTTGTTTTTTTGTTTTTGTTTTTTTTTTTTTTTTTTTTTTTTTTTTTTTTTTTTTTTTTTTTTTTTTTTTTTTTTTTTTTTTTTGGTTTTTTTTTGTTTTTTTTTTTTTAAGCTGAGTGTGGACTGGCTCTTTCAAGACATGAGAGAGAGAGAGAGAGCAGCTTCTTTTTGTACAGTGAGCAGGACTCACACTGCTGGGAGAGACCCCTGGCCACCAGAGTACTCCCTGGAGAATAGAATGAGACCTCCTGCTCTTCACTGCCTCCTTCTTCCCTGGGTGAGAGTTTTCCCACCAGCAGCCTGGTGGATCTGCCTTGTTTTGTCATTCTGCCAGTATTCTCTTGTCTCCAGAAGTTTGGAGGTGAGAGCTGCTCCAGTGGCAGCTGAGGACAAGCTTTTAGGCTTGGATTGGATTTAAACACGTAAAATGGAATGGAGGTGGGACTTGGGCACATCACCCATTTTTTGGAGGAAATCAATATAGTCTTTGCACAATGTCATTAAATCCAGCAATGTCCTTTTTGGCTGTCAATGTCAGAATTAAACACAACATGTGCTCCAAAGTTGAGGGGGAGTTCAGGGAGAGAAGTGTGAGCTGCACGTGGCCAGCACTGTGTTGGGGTTACACTGGAGATTTAATCTGGGGAGGGATGATGGAGTACTGGGCATTTCCCTGAGTATTTTGATTCACTCAGTCAAGCTAAAACTGCCAGTCTCACATGAGGCAGTTCTGCATCTTTCCACTTAGTAATACCAGCTGATTTTACAAGTCCACTGCATCAGTGTCCTTTACTGTAGCAGGACGTGGAAGGAGTTCATCCTCTCATTAGAATCTGCTCAAGCCACAACTCTGCTGGTCTTTTCTGCTTTCCTCTTTTAAGAAGGGCATTATAAATACATTGGATCTGGTCTGTTTAATCATCTCTCCCTTATCTTTGCTCAGTGTAATAACCTGACTTCCACACGGGTCTGTCACAAGGAAAGCAAGTAAGATTTGCTTCAGTGGAGTTATATCCACTTGAAATAACTTTCCCCACGTCTTTGCTATCCCCAGAGACACTCAAGGCCTGAAATTATTCTCAATTAACTTGCTAGGAGTTGTTCCTGTCTGGAGATCTGCTTCTTACTTGCACATAGGATTTGAATGGGGTTGGATCTGTCATCACTGGGAAGGGTTCAGGGATCCTCCACGTTAGCAGGAGGCGTCAGTTCTGTTTTGAACACGAGTCTTTTCGAATCATAAATGTGGAAGGTGTCTGAAATGGGGTTGAAAAATTGCCCAGGTGAGTTTACATCCCATTCCAGAACATCATCTGCTGTTTCATGTGACTGGTCTCAGAAAGCCTCTGAGAAAATTTTGGAAATTCTTGGTTTAGGTTTGTACTTTACATTTAAATAGTATTTAAAAGTAAGTAAGCAGTAACTGAGTGATGAGTAAGTCATAGGCTGGCAAGGAGTACTTTGGTATTTCATTTATCTTATGCTTCCTGTTTTTCTTAATGTCCATTCCTTTTAGGTACTTGATTGCTTTTACATTTATAGAATTACAGACATAGAAAAATCTTCTTTGGTCCATCTGCCATTCCTTTGGCCCAGTCAAAGTCTTTCCTATCCCTTTCTCTGTGTGAGTGATGGTAATCATTATTTTAATCATTATTTTAATGGTGCTTTCCTTGAAACACTATTATAAACTTGGATCTAGTCCCTGGTTTCATGTCAGTCCTTCACTGCTGTGGTGTGTAAGCTAAACCCTTGCTTCTTGGACAGATTTAAAATGTGAGTTTTTCTGTCCTGTGGCTTCGCTGTTTGGGTTTTTCCCAATATTTGCATTGTTAAATGATTATGTGTTATGCTATAACTGAGTATAACAGCTCTTTCATACTTTCTAAGCTGTTTGCAGACATCTGCTTAATGCTGGAGTGTTTGATCCCTGCAGTTCCTTTGTTTATACAACAGATGATGAAAGATGGTACAGAAAAACTTGGGCTTACAAATGCTTCAAGAAAAATTTTTTTTCATGTGTAACCCCAAAAACCTTTTTATGCCATTCATCTTTTTATCTGCTGAGACCCCGTTTCTTTTGCAACTGGTTTTAAGTTTTGCACAACCCTTACTTTGGACAGACAGATGACATTACCTGCAATACCTGCAGTGCAAGAGGAGTCTTCTTTGCTGCCAAGGAGCTTTACTGAATGCATTTAGAAACCATAAAGGAGCAGGAATCCTCTCCCTGCAGAGCAGGATTTTACAATTTCTAAGCATCTGTTGGGTTATTAATACCCACGATGGATAAAAGGAGATCCTGGATATCAAACATTGAATATTTAGACTCTTGTCCTCTCCCCTTTACCAGTGGAACATCTCTACTGACTTTGGGGAGATCCACATCAGATCCATGAGTGTAAAACTAAAACTAGAATCAGACCAAACACCACTGGGATTGTTCCCTCTGCAGGAAAATCCAGGGATTTGTCGTGGGTTCAGTTAATGCAGCTGTTGCAGACACCTCTCTCTGCCCCTGAGTTGTGTGATGGGGTCTCTGCCTTACCAAGCTCCAGGCAGTCACTGGGATCCAGAGTTACTGCTGCTCTGAATCTTGTGAGAACTGTGAACTAGCCTTAGCATCTCAGTTTGTTCACTCTCTGTAATCCCTGGACTGAAAACTTCCCAGCATATAAATCCACAGGAAAAGGCTCACATGAAAGAGAACTCGCCAAGGGAATTTTGCTTTGAAGATCAGCATTATATTTAGCCTGTAAAGCAGAGATTTCTCACAACTTTGGTGAACTCAGAGCAGGCAGGCCATACATTCTGTTGGTAGACCTGGCTTTTTTTTTTTTTTTTTTTCCCCCTTGAGAAAACTTTGTGAGGAGCAAATGCCTTTTACAAATTCCTTATTACACGTTATTACTTGTAATACCTTGCTCATCTCTGTGTATCTGTAATCACTGCTTGAATATGTCCCTTCTGTGTGCGCGTGAATATGTTAATATATATTTATGTAAGGATGCATATTTATATATTTCATGTGCTGCTGACATTTTCTCCTTCTGGAATCTAGATAGAGCTTTTGGCAAATCTCGTTCACTTAGAAGGCTTCTCCAGCCTCTGATGCTTCTCCCACTTCTTTCTGCTCCTTTGGGCTTTGGCAATGTTACAGCCAACCTTCTGGCCCAGGGTACACTTTTTATAGCCTGTTCTTGTTCTTTTTCTGGCTACTTGAGTCCTTGTCAAGCAGTGGCAGGAGCTGCAGCAGAACAGGGACTAGAAAATGCATATTTCCCTAGTGGAATGAGCTGCTTTGACACTCCTGCACTGAGTGGGGTGTGGAATTGTCTCTGTAGAAAATACTGAGTAAGAACAGTCATTCTTTATCTTTCTCCCTCTTTTGTTGTGGAGAGCTGCTGATATTTTTAATAGCTTATGAACAGCCCTTTGGGCTCCATGTGTAACCAGCATAGATGGACCTAGAGGCAGGTACACTGTATTTCATGGAAGTGAAGTGTGACAACTTTTCTTTCTAAAGGAAGAAAAGTTCTTGCAAACACAACCTGTTTTCCATCTGTTGGCCTAATAAATTGTTTCAGATCTGATTTGAAATTATAAAATAAACATTTTTCAATTTGAAATTCCTTCTCTTGCTCCGAGAGAGTTCCCTGCCCCTGGCATGGAAGGGGCTTATGAGCCAAATTGTTCATGCAGATCTGTCTTAAAAGGACTCAAAATTAGCCACCAAGAAAATGGCTGTGGGGATGCCCAAAGTCCCAGTTGCAGTAGAAGTCAGACCTTGTGTCTCCAGGCTTGGAGAGCACAGCACTGCAATGCATCCTAACAAACTTTGTAACCTTCTGATGTATTAAAAAGGTATTTTCATCTCCTGCAAGAAGAGATGTAAGGAAAAATCCCCCCCCCAAATCCAATCCCACTAGGCATCAAAGAAATGTAGCACTTTCTGTTTTAGCCAGCTGCAGTGATCTTGACAGCAAATCTCAAATTCAGTCCCTTGAGACTTTCTCCTTAGGAAATGAACCCTTAGGTTGACATGTCTTGATTGTGATCCCTGTGAAATAACACCTCTGTCTTGGGCATTTCTTTTTTAAACACAATGCTTTTTTTTTTTTTATTTTTCCTTGCTAGGCTGGATTCTGGATGCTGCAAGGCTGGATGCTGCAGAAGAGGTGGTTGCATCTTCTTCCTGTAGAGTTGGTGATGTTTCCCTCTGTGCAGGGAGTCCAACCTTTATGGAAGGAAACTGTTTTCCTTGCTTTTCGGTTTTCTTGGTGCTGTTGCCTTTAAAGGGATCAACATTCTCAGATCAAAGAAACTGAACCTAGATGTGAGCAGGGATTGGAGGAAGGAGCCAGGGAGAATCCCCTGCAACGTTCAAACATGTCTCACTCCTGGGAAAACCAAGTAAACCAGGATTCAACTGCAGCAATTTGTGAGCTGTTCATCAGAAACCCCAGACAAGCAGCGAGTCCTGTGGGGAGCTGGGAATGGCACAGGACACCTCCAAAAGACTCTCTCCAAAAAACTTCCTTTAAACCTTTTTTTTCAAGTGGAAGATCCAGAGCTGGCAGATGGGTAAGGTCATCACTTAGAAGAGCAAATAGCTCTCCCCAGAGAATTGAACAAGCCACCGAAGTCCGTCTGTCTGTCTGTCTGTCTGTCTGCCTCTCTTTTGGCCTTGGGTTACTGTGCTTTTTTTTTAAAACTGTGATTTCATGGCTCAGATAAAAGGTGGGTGTTTCACATAGCACTGCAGGTAGCAATCGTTCCTGTTCATGCAAAATATCTGCTGTGTAAGGGATGGGCCCAGACTAGAGGTGTTTCTCATTTACCCACAAAACGTCTTGCTTGGTGTGTGTGCAGTCAGTTCTTGTGAACGTGTGAGTCCATTGCCTGCTCTAAAGGAGTTAGTGGCTTAGTTTCAGTGGCCATAGAGATTTTCACTGAAATATCACTGTTTGTGGTAGTCTTTTGTGTGATTTAGAAGACACAATAGCCAGACAGTTCTGAAATTACGGTATAATTGTACTTGGCGTCCCCAGAAAACGCTCTGAAGTTCTCTCCTGTTGCACCATTGTGATAAAAGCCTCTGTTGCTTTTCAAGCTCCCAAAGTCCATGCTGTGCTGTGCTGAAACTGCTTGAAAACCCAATTAGCAGTGAGAAGTGAAGGGCAGAGAGGGATGCTCTGGCCTGGAATTCCCTGCCTCTGGCAGCAGCAAAGGTCAGTCGTGCAGCTGAATTTCCATACCCACATGTGGATCCACCGTGTGTGTGTTGCCAGTTCTCTGCACAGGAGAAAGAGAGGGTGGGTAGAAAGAATTGATTCTGGAAGAGGAGAGACTGAGGAGTGGAGTGAGCAGGATGACTGGGACTTTCAGAAGTTAGTCTGATGGATGCTGGGCGCCCAGTTCCCTGGAACTGTGTATTAATAACACTTTCTCTATTTTCATGAGTGGCTTGTAGCCTGTCTGGCAGTTTTCACAGTCAGTGTGTGAGGGACAAGAGGTAGAAGGCAGCTCACTCTGCCTTGGCAGCTGTAACAGGCTGGGCTGTAATACCTGAGGGTCTGAACTCTGATAAGCTGTGACATCCTGACTACCTGCCAGAGGCTTACAGGAGAAACCCTGAGCTGCCAGATTAGAAGCTGCTCCTGGAGCAGGTCTTCTGAGCAGTCCTGAGCATGGATGTGAGGCTGCAGTCCTCAGGCAATGTGTACTCCCTGTTCCCAAGAGACCTGCTCTGTCTTTAGTTGATGGTAGGGTTTTTCTGTTTGTTTCGATGAAAACCTGAAGCCTTTCCAATAGAGAACCTGAGGTGCAGAGAATTTCTTAGATGGAGCACGTGATTCAGGCTGTTTGCTGGGTTCAGGCTTTGAGAATCCCAGTTCTTGGTGGGCAGTCTCACACACGGAGGGAGAAGAGGTTATTGGGCTTGGAAGTTGACAAGGGAGATGGGACTCAACTGAGCTTTGAACAGCAATCATTGTCCTTATTGATGGTGCCATAATATGTGCTTGACTCAAACCCAACCTTGCACAGGCAAGACCCTGTTAAGTCATGTAATTAGATATCTGTGGTTGTTCCTACCAATGTGATCCAGTGTTGAATAGGCTAGAACATATGAATAAAATCAGTATTTTTTAAAGCTGTGCTGTGTTTTCTTTGCCACAGAGACTGGCTGCTCTCTTGGACTTCATTATGCTCATGTGAAATATTTGATGTGGAATTCATTAGGATGGTCCATGTCCACTTGCAGAAGTGCACCTTTTCTTCCTCAGAGGTGACTGCTGCAGTCCTGCACTGTCCTCCTGCCCCTGAGCTGGCCTGGGCACTCTGCCAAGTGTTCCCACCTTCCAGGAGAGCTGTCTCGCTCCAGCAGGTTTGCTTCCTCTGGGAATGCTCGGTGGGAATCTCCAAATTAACCCATCACATCTTTTTCTTGCAGAATTCTTGACTTGCAGGCCATAAAGGTGAATCCATGTGTGTGGCACTGATCCTCTGGGGAGACATTCTGCCTGTCTGCCATGCAGGCACACTGGAAGGGGCCAATGGGACAAGAGGCAAGGACAAAGCCAGACCTCGTTTCCCCCACTGGCTGCACCAGGGTGTGTCGTGCTGAAGGAATCAAGGGCAGAGGTTCATGCACAGAATCTGTTTTCTTTGACCTTGGCACTGTGACAGCACTGTTCCACGTGCTTGTGGTCTCCCTATCCTAAGCCATGACTGTCTCTAATCCTTGAGCCCCTGACCCTCTCACTGTCACATTTGAGTTCACACCCATCTTTTTTTTAATCTTACAAAGCCTTGGTTGTCTCACCTGCTGTATTTCAAACCACAGAGTCAGCCTGACCCCACTTGCCCACTGAATTCATTCCTTCTTCATTCAGCCCAGATGATCCTTGACTCCTCTTTTGGAGGAAAGCTGCTGTCCCAAAACACTCTCATTACAGATGCCATCACTGAAGCTCTCCATCAGCAGTGCTCAAAACCTTTAGAAACGGGATTACTCACCACTGCCAAAACGTTTTACAGGTGGATGTGTTATGTTAAGGTATGTTACAGGCAATGGTATCAGATAAATCATCTGTTCAGGGGGACAAAAAAAAAAAAAAAAAAA
>NW_020956611.1:19472-26938 GCF_003031625.1 Empidonax traillii
CTCCCAAAGTCCATGCTGTGCTGTGCTGAAACTGCTTGAAAACCCAATTAGCAGTGAGAAGTGAAGGGCAGAGAGGGATGCTCTGGCCTGGAATTCCCTGCCTCTGGCAGCAGCAAAGGTCAGTCGTGCAGCTGAATTTCCATACCCACATGTGGATCCACCGTGTGTGTGTTGCCAGTTCTCTGCACACGAAAAAGAGAGGGTGGGTAGAAAGAATTGATTCTGGAAGAGGAGAGACTGAGGAGTGGAGTGAGCAGGATGACTGGGACTTTCAGAAGTTAGTCTGATGGATGCTGGGCACCCAGTTCCCTGGAACTGTGTATTAATAACACTTTCTCTATTTTCATGAGTGGCTTGTAGCCTGTCTGGCAGTTTTCACAGTCAGTGTGTGAGGGACAAGAGGTAGAAGGCAGCTCACTCTGCCTTGGCAGCTGTAACAGGCTGGGCTGTAATACCTGAGGGTCTGAACTCTGATAAGCTGTGACATCCTGACTACCTGCCAGAGGCTTACAGGAGAAACCCTGAGCTGCCAGATTGGAAGCTGCTCCTGGAGCAGGTCTTCTGAGCAGTCCTGAGCGTGGATGTGAGGCTGCAGTCCTCAGGCAATGTGTACTCCCTGTTCCCAAGAGACCTGCTCTGTCTTTAGTTGATGGTAGGGTTTTTCTGTTTGTTTTGATGAAAACCTGAAGCCTTTCCAGTAGAGAACCTGAGGTGCAGAGAATTTTTTAGATGGAGCATGTGATTCAGGCTGTTTGCTGGGTTCAGGCTTTGAGAATCCCAGTTCTTGGTGGGCAGTCCCACACACGGAGGGAGAAGAGGTTATTGGGCTTGGAAGTTGACAAGGGAGATGGGACTCAACTGAGCTTTGAACAGCAATCATTGTCCTTATTGATGGTGCCATAATATGTGCTTGACTCAAACCCAACCTTGCACAGGCAAGACCCTGTTAAGTCATGTAATTAGATATCTGTGGTTGTTCCTACCAATGTGATCCAGTGTTGAATAGGCTAGAACATATGAATAAAATCAGTATTTTTTAAAGCTGTGCTGTGTTTTCTTTGCCACAGAGACTGGCTGCTCTCTTGGACTTCATTATGCTCATGTGAAATATTTGATGTGGAATTCATTAGGATGGTCCATGTCCACTTGCAGAAGTGCACCTTTTCTTCCTCCGAGGTGACTGCTGCAGTCCTGCACTGTCCTCCTGCCCCTGAGCTGGCCTGGGCACTCTGCCAAGTGTTCCCACCTTCCAGGAGAGCTGTCTCGCTCCAGCAGGTTCGCTTCCTCTGGGAATGCCCGGGGGCAATCTCCAAATTAACCCATCACATCTTTTTCTTGCAGAATTCTTGACTTGCAGGCCACAAAGGTGAGTCCATGTGTGTGGCACTGATCCTCTGGGGAGACATTCTGCCTGTCTGCCATGCAGGCACACTGGAAGGGGCCAATGGGACAAGAGGCAAGGACAAAGCCAGACCCCGTTTCCCCCACTGGCTGCACCAGGGTGTGTCGTGCTGAAGGAATCAAGGGCAGAGGTTCATGCACAGAATCTGTTTTCTTTGACCTTGGCACTGTGACAGCACTGTTCGCGTGCTTGTGGTCTCCCTATCCAAAGCCATGACTGTCTCTAATCCTTGAGCCCCTGACCCTCTCACTGTCACATTTGAGTTCACACCCATCTTTTTTTTAATCTTACAAAGCCTTGGTTGTCTCACCTGCTGTATTTCAAACCACAGAGTCAGCCTGACCCCACTTGCCCACTGAATTCATCCCTTCTTCGTTCAGCCCAGATGATCCTTGACTCCTCTTTTGGAGGAAAGCTGCTGTCCCAAAACACTCATTACAGATGCCATCACTGAAGCTCTCCATCAGCAGTGCTCAAAACCTTTAGAAACGGGATTACTCACCACTGCCAAAACGTTTTACAGGTGGATGTGTTATGTCAAGGTATGTTACAGGCAATGGTATCAGATAAATCATCTGTTCAGGGGGACCAAAAAAAAAAAAAAAAAAAAAGAGGATTTTTTTTTTAATCCAGTCAGGTTTAGGGTAAGTTTGGCAGTCTGTTTTTGAGGATGGATTGAGGGAAGCTGTGCAAGGCTGACTGACCAGCTGAGCCCTGCTTACCATAAAGGTCTGTAAGAGGCTTTGTGCATCAGGGGGAATTCATGGACAGTACAGGTGTGAAAGAAATGGCAGGGAGAGGGAGCAGCAGGGAGGAGTATAAATGTATTAATTTCAAGTGCAGCATTTGTATTTGCTCTTGTAATTGGTCTGTTGTAATGATTTTCCTAGAAGTGAATTAGTGGTCCCAGCAGAGAATACAATTTGGAGAGTCATTGAATTAGAAGAAATGAAATCAAAGACAGACTAGCATCTCTCCTATTAAATAAGTGTGGCAGAAATTGGGTTGCAGGCATATGGAATGAATGCTGACAAATCACCAGAACTGAGTGGTATTTACTCATGACTTCCAGGGGAAATAGTGGAATTACTTATGGCACTGTATAATTAACTTAATCCTCCACTGGTGCCTGGAGTCTGGGGAGTGGTGAGCACCGTGGCTTTCTTTAAAACAGTTTCCACAAGTGCATCTAAGGCACTGCAGTCTGGTAAATTCGACATTTATATTAGGCCAATTAATGGTATAACAAGGAATTGAATATAAATGGATAAATACAAAAATATCACAGAGTAACACAGAATATGCCGAGTTGGAAGGGACCCACGGGGATCATCAGGTTCAGCTCTTAGCCCTGCACAAAACCATCCCCAAGAGTCACACCCTGTGCCTAAGAGTGTTATCCAGCACTCCTGGAGCTCTGGCAGCCTTGGTGCTGTGCCCACTGCCCTGGGCAGCCTGTTCAGTGCCAACCACCCTCTGGGGGAAGAACCTTCTAGTTTCTAAGTCAGCAAGGTTTCTGTTAAGAAAGGTCTGGCTTTAGGAAACTGATTTCTTTGAAGGGATAAATGAGCACAGTGATAATGGTGAGTCTCTTTGATTAGGTCAGAAGGCTTTAGAGGGAACTGTAGAATCGTGGGATAAAAGAGAAAGTCCTGGCATGGTTAAAAAGGGGAAGCAGTGGGCAGAGTCTCTGGCCAGCTGATAGAATGGAAAGAATTCAGTTAAAAATTCGTCTCAGTCCACCTCTTCCCCCTCTGGTCTCCCTGTAGGGAGCAAGATCCCCCTCTTCACCTGCTGTGTAATGCTTTGTTTTTCTCTTATGTATAACCCTTAAATGACATTAAATCCCTTGAGTTTTCTCCCTCCTAAACGGTCCCTGCTCCCTCCCAGCTCTGATCCTTCCCATCCCGCGCGTTCCCGTCTCTCCCCCCTCGTTTGGCTGGGATGAGCACAGCGCTCCAGCAGAGGGCGCGGGATCCATTCGGGAATGAGCTGGAGAAACTTCCAATGACTTTTTTTTTTTTTCTTTTTTTTTTTTTTTTTTTTTTTTTTTTTTTTTTTTTTTTTTTTTTTTTTTTTTTTTTTTTTTTTTTTTTTTTTTTTTTTTTTTAATCTTTTCTTTTCATTTCCCCTGCAGTGCTGGTTCAGGTATGTAAATACTGGCCCCTACAGACTCTGCCTGTAGGACAGTCTCTAGATTTTTCTCTCCCCTTTTTCTAGCACAGTTTAAGTAGCTGTTTCCCTTTCCCCTCCCCCTTTTTTTTTTCTTTCCTGCTCATGAGTTAGGGGGTGTCTGTGGAGCTGCCTCTGCATCTGTCTTCATGGGGCACAGCTGTTTTAGAGCTCCCCAAGAGGGACAGGTTGGTGGACGTGGCAGTGTTGGTGGCTTTAGGCTTTGCCTGTGTTCACTTCTGTACTGACTCCATTTCAGTGGGGCCTCTCTAGTGTGGGGTGTGAAGCCAGCAGTGATGGGAGTGTGGGGTGTCAGCCTGCCCAGGCTCATAATTCAGCAAGAGAGCAGAGAATAACCAGAACTTTCATGTCTTAACTTACGTGGTACCAAGAGAGACTCCTTTTCTTTCCTTGTGGCCAGCACAGCTGAAGTTATCCCGAATTTGGTGCTGTGGCCCGTGGCTGAGGGTGATAGGGACCACAGCAAAGCAGGTTCAGGGAAAGGTGTGAACCATTACAGGGATCCAGGTTTTAGTGACTGAAATTCTATTTAGTGCCACTAGAGGATCCCCACACCGTTGCCAGCATGTGAGAGACAGCTCCTTAATCTCGGCTTCCTCGGAAATCAATTGCTAGGAGAAGGAAAGGCATTAGGGGTGAATGAAGCAAACAGATATTTGGGAGCATCTGCAGCCTTTCTCTCGGGTTACAGTGGCAGCTCAGGGAGCAGAATCACGAGCACACAGGCTGAAGCAGTGAGCTCCCTGCACCTGAAAGATGCAGCTTCCTCTGTGCCAGAGTGTGGCTGGTTCCTGGGAGATGGAACAGCTCACTTCTGAGGTGTGCTGGGGGTGTCTGATAGCAGTGGTGGCCTCGTGGGGTCACCCACGTATCGTTTAACTCCTCCAGAAAAAGCAGAGACAGGGAGGAGTCCAGTGAAGTGATGAACTTCTCAAGGAGCTAACAACAAAAAATTACTACTGATTTACTCCAGAAGTCTCACCACAAATCCTTGTATTGGGGTGGATGCAGGGAACACATCCCTGCCTGACCTCCAGTAACATTCCTTGCTGGGCAGTGTCTCAGTTCTTCCAGGAGGACTGTGGTTATCCTGTTACTTCTGACCTGCATCTTTTGGGGATGGTTAAGCTGGCAAAGGTGCTTAATCTGCCAATTAGAGCAACACAAAGTTCTTTGATGCTAAAGAGAGACTTCTTTTAAGGGCACATGTAACTACTCTTCTTAAGACCCATGGCAGAGCTCTGCCTTGGTAAAGTCAGTCTCCAGCAGTCTTATCCAAAACATGCAGGGTTTATGTCATCCTGGGGCTGTCTTTTCAAGCCTGTGTCTTACCTTTAAAGTCTGCAGTAGTCTGGATGGGATATGTGCCAGAAAAAATTTCCACTAGAGACTGGAGGTAACTCCTTTCTCAGGGTCTGCTCAGGAGCACAGCAAGAGGATTCCACGCCAAAACTGGGGAGAAATTCTTTCCCATGAGGGTGGGGAGGCCCTGGCACAGGTTGCCCAGAGAAGCTGTGGCTGCCCCATCCCTGGCAGTGTCCCAGGCCAGGTTGGATGGGGCTCTGAGGAAGGTGGAAGGTGTCCCTGCCCATGGCAGTGGGGTTGGAACAAGATGATCTTTAATGTCCCTTCCAACCCGGGCCATTCTGTGATTCTGTGATTATAAATTAACATGACCTTCCTTCCTGACCAAGGTCAGGCAGACACTCTTTTTTCCTTGGTCCTGCTGACACTGAGTTCCTGATTATCTGTTTCTCAGTGTTGTTGTACCTGCCCACCTGGATATCATCTGTATGCTGCTGGAATGAGGGCTTGTTCCTGCTCCTCCAAGGGCTGTATATCAGTGTTGAATAATGCAGCCAGAAGTCTCTAGAGCTCGTGTTCTGCAAGTCATTAAACTGGATTGACTGGCCCCATGCATGGTGAACAAGCTGTTCTTTTTAAAACAGTGATTTATTGTCTTAGACTGCATTAAATTCTGCTGTATAAACCCAGAGTAACTCCAGTTCGCAGTGAGACTGTTTTAAGGTATGTGAAGACACTTCAGTTGCTCTGTTGATTAAGTTATGGTCATTTCTCCTCGCTGCCATCTCGATCGCAAAGCAGGATATAACCTATCTGCAGAAATTTTCTCCAGCTGTGCCTTTGTACTCTTCAAAATTTCCTCCATACTTTCCTCTTCTTTCCCACCTGTTTGATCCTCTCCTTTTGTCTCATAAACCATGCCAAATGCTTCCTTGAGCTCTCCCAAGTGCAGACACCCCTTTCATTCTGCTGATGGCCTGTGGCAGAGTGAAAGTTATTTTTTTTTTTCCTTTTGTGGTAAGTTAGCTCTCCCAGAATAGAAGTGATAACTGTAATGCCATTTGTGGATATGGCTGTTGGGGGGAAAAACATCCTTATTTTTGCTTACTGTTATCTGAGGACTGAGATATCTGTGGTGGGGGAGAAGCAAAGGATGGACTAGATTTATTGCTTGGGATTTCACCTGCAAAAGGGCCATTCCAGGCTTCATAACTCAAAAAAACCCCTGCATTTCTACTTTTTTTTCCATTATTTTCCATTGTTTCCTCTTGGTTACATGCTGCAAGTGGAATGATGTTTCTGGGCAATATTTCAGCTCACATGTTTTATGATTGGTTTTGTTTTGTTTTCTTTGTTTTTTTGTTGTAGTATTTTGTTGGTTTTGTATTTGTTTTGGTTTTGTTTGTTTGTTTTTTTTTTTTCATTCAGCTTGATTTTGAAGATATACGAGAGAAGGTCTAACATGGGCTGAAAGGTTAATCTCGTGCCTGATGTCAAAAAGTGCCAGCCCACTGTGCTTGCTGGGAATATCGTCCTGGTGTCTGGAATGGAGCATTCCTTCCCTGTCAGAGGGCAGGGAAACAGGGGAATGGAGCTCTGTGAGGAACTCCAGGTGCCTCTGGGGAAGGATCACTCTGCTGCAAGGTGAAACAAGCGACTGGTGAAATGCTTAACTGGTTTGCAGTTGAGGAGTTCGGGATAGTTTTGTTGAAATGAAGTTCTGTTGTAGCTGCCAAAAGCACAGGCACAACCCTACTGGGTTGAATTTTGTGGCTACCTTGTAGGAAGGTAATTCCCTGCAGGTTCCCAGTTATTTTCTGGGATGACAAAGTGGCATTTCTGAGTGTTTCTGACCAGTGGCTGTACCAGGGACTTGCCTTTCTGTTGCACTCCTGCCAAAAACTCAGGCCAGTTCCTTCCTCTCCTGCAGCTGAGTGAGAGCTGGATTGGGTCATTTCTGACATGTGACCAAGGCTGTTTTAAATGGCTCCCCCTTTCCTCTGATGTCCTTTCAGCTACTGATGGGCATGAGATGTGGGGTAATTTGTGGGCCAGTCACAGGTTTCACAGACATGCCAGAGTTTTTTAACCCATGGCATCCCATGGTCTGTCTGTGCTGGATGCTCCCTGCCCAAGAATATCCCACTGGCTGCAGCTCCTGAGCCCTTCCCACACTGCTGGCTGGCTGGTGCCAAGGTGAAGTAGGTCAGCTAACTTGGAGACCATCTCTGGTTTGCCTCCAGCAAGGTTACTGGTGTGGTTTTGCCCACTGGAGGGCTCCAGTTGTATTTGGTAACTGTGACAGGATGATGCTAAAAATGACCAACCATTGCATTGGGCCAAATGGAAGGTCTGAAACCCTGCAAGAAGCCTCGTGCCTCATCCCAGTACTTGGGCATGAAAATTGGAAGTGGGATGCCCAGCTTCCTTGCACCACAAATAATCAAGAATCTGGGACGCTCGCTTGAAGTTATTTGGGTTATTGCAATGGTTTTTCTCAGCCTCCCGGGTCTGTCTCTGTGCCAGTGCAGCGAGGATGTGCTCACAAAATCTGGCTTTGTGCAAA